>NC_137793.1:12161516-12269980 GCF_963383645.1 Muscardinus avellanarius
CTCCTCCTCCCCCTCCCTCTCCCCTTCCCCCCCTCTTGCTTTCTCTCCCCCCCCTCCCTTTTTTATATCCACTATTGATTTGTGAACTTCTGCCTCCTAACTGATTAACTGATAGCAGAACTCTTGAGTCTGATTCCAACAAGTTAAATAGATTGAGTAGATTCTTTCAGCAACTCACTTTTATTTAAAAGTAAGATGATTAACGATTCATCAAATTATACTGCATTTGCAAATGATTTTTCTCATCTGTGGTGCCCAAAGCCAACTAACTCAAGAAACCTTCGAGACTGTACTCCCCTGCCTCCTCAGAATGCTGAAATAGGGTATGAAAGACCTCATTTATAGATGAAAGTAAAGGGTAATTAATATTTATTAAGCCATAGGTTGTGGTGTGTCCCTAAGTACTCTGATTAGTCCTTTATATACATCATTTTATTTTTTTAAATGCAAAAATGTTTATTGGGCTAAACATTGGGTTGGAAGAAAATGGTAGAAAAAGGCTGCATGAAAAATGCGTGTTTGGGAGCCCAGCCAGGGAGCAGGTAGAAATGACAGGCAAGTCTTTCTGAAGGAGGAGGGCAGCTGAAGTTAAGGTGCTGCACTAGGAACTAAATTTCCTTGCTCCTATCGAGTGTATACCAAAATCCAGGAAACGAGGCGTCTGGACCCCATGTGTGAGCTGTACTCTCTGATGCTTGGTTCTGGTTCTCTGTTCAAAAAATGGACCCTCAGGCATCTCTAGGGTGGGCATCAGAGGCACGTGACAATCTCACACATGGAATGCCAGTTACCCCCAGGGTCCCGCCGCTCCATGGGACATTTCAGTTTCTTGCTCTCTTCTGTTTCCTGGAAAGCTTTTGTTCACCATGGAAATAATGATACCCACATGACAGTGCCCTCAGGTGAAGGACTATCCTCGGTGTCGGGCACAAGTAATGCTTGTGGGTAAGCACAGGCTGCTCTGTGGGAAATGATATGCTGTCGGTGATGTTCCTCCTAACGCAACAGCAATGCCTGCTGGAGAGAAAATGAGCAGTTCCATCCTATTCTTGTCACTTGGTCCGCATTTCCACTCTGTGTAGTTTCACTTGCCATACATTTCTCCCCATCTCCTTTCCTTCCTGCTTCCTTACCATTCTCCTCTCCATCCCTTCCCCTTTCCTTCTGTTTTCTTCTTTCGTGTCCCTGAAGCCATTAAATCCCATTGGTTTCACTAATACTCCCTTATTCCTAACTTGAAGTGACCAGTGTTACCATTATCTTCTTATGCTTTCAAAAGGAGGAGGAGGAAGAAGAGAAGGAGGAGGAGAAAGGAAATGATAGTACTTATATAGTATTACTTTTTTGGTTTATATTATAAGCACTCTACATGTATTAACTTATTAAACCCCAAGAAATTCCATTGAAGCAAGTATTATTATTATTATTATTATTATTATTATTATTATTATTGTGTGTGCATGGTGCTAGAGATTGAACTCAGGGGCATTCTACATCTGAGCTACACTACCAGCCCAATTTTTTATTTTTTATTTTGAAACAGGATCTCACTAAGTTGCAGAGGGCCTCACTACATAGCTGAGACTGGCCACAAACCTGTATACTCCTGTCTCAGCCTCCCAAGTACTGGGGATTACAAGCATTCACCACCATGCCCAGATGAAACAAATATTATTTTTAACCCTTATTTTTAATTCTGAGCAAGCGAAGGCACTTGAAATGTTAGGTAACTTGTTCGAGGTTGACAAAAAGTAAAAACATAGTTTTAACCCAGGCAAACTAGCTCCCAGGTATGAGCTTTTAAGCACTGTCTTAAATCATCTCTTGCTTAAATTACTCTAAAATTACTTTTATCCTGAGCCTGTAAAATCTTTAGAAAAGAATCTTCTCTTCCTCGTCCTCTTCCTCCTTTTCTTCTTCCTCCTCTTTCTGCTCTTCCTCCTCCTCCTCCTCCTCTTTATCCTCTTCCTCCTTCTTTTTCTTTTGTGGTACTGGGATTGAACCCAAGGGTATTCTACCTCTGAGTTATACCCCAAGCCCTTTTTATTTTTTATTTGGAAATAGGGTCTCACTAAATTGCTGAGGCTAGCCTCAAACCTACAAATCCTGTCTCAGCCTCCCAAATACTAGGGCTGCAGGTATGCACCACCATGCCTGGCTGATGTTATCTTCTTACTGTAATGTTGAAGAAACGGAGACTGGAACTGGCCAGAACCTTCCAGAATGACAGATTTGCATGCAACACATCTTCTAAAGTGATTCCTTAATCAATAAACTCCAGATTCTACAAGATAGTTCTCCCCAATTGCTCCTATGCCTTACTATGATAACTTCCCAATATTCTGCTACTGACAGGATTTTGAAAAAGGATAAAAGCAGTGGACGGGGTGCAGAGATAACTCAGAGCAGCCTAAATCCTAAGCCCAACTCTAATTCATCAGGATGGAGCAGGAAAAAGAAGCAATTTTACAAAGGGGAGCTCAAGTTCCACTGGATCCAGGTGTCACCTTTCCTCGGTTGTCACAGTATCAAACATTAACACAAAGTGACCAAGTCCCTCATTGCTATCACTGGTGGATTCTGGAGGTAGCATCAATGGCCCTGGATGACATTAAAGTTTAAAAGTGTTGAGAGAGGAGAAGGTGCTTGATATTTCTGGTTTTTTGAGGAGAATGGGTCTTCTGCTTTGGGAGGAGAGTGGTGTGTGTTAACGTGAATCATCAGCTGTTTAGAAAGATCCCTTCATTTTGTCTGTACCCTGGTGGCTGATATATCTGTTAGAATATTTTGGGTTACAAATACTAGAAAATCTATTGAACAGTGGCTAACACCACAGGTATGTTTATCTTTTAGTGACGAAGGGCAGAAGTCCCTGTGGACTTTGCCAACACCAACTCCAAACAGTTGATCACTATTGTGATTTGAATGTAAATATTCACCCGAAATTTATGTGTTGGGACCTGTTATGGTTGAATATAAAATGGCCTCTTGCAAAGCTCATAAATTGGTGTTTAGATTTGAGGTAATTGAGTCATGAGGGTTGTATCCCAGCAGTGAATTAATCCCTTATGAATTTGTCTGGGTGGTAGCCTAGGCTGGTAGGGTGTCTGGGGGAGGTGAGTCCCTGGAGGTGTGGCCTTGGGGATTGGGTATATGGTTCTTCCTCCCTTTGCTCTTCCTGTGGCTTTTGGCCTCCATGATGTGAGTAGGACAGCCCATGGACTGAATCTGAAACCTTAAGAAAGTAAATCTTCTAAGTTAAATGGTCAGTCTTTTAGATTATAGCTGTGATAATGCTGACCAGAACAGAACCTAAAGACCCAATGTGATAGTATTAAAAGATGGATCATTTAGGAAGTGATTAAGTCATGAGGGCTCTACACTCATAGAGGAGATTAGCTTATTTATTTATTTATTTGTTTATAATAGTACTGGGGATGGAACCCAGGGGCATTCTACCTCTGAACTATACCCCCAGCCCGATGTTTTATTCTTTATTTTGATATAGGGTCTCACCAAGTTGCAGAGGTCCTCACTAAGTAGCTGAGGCTTGCTGTGGGTTCACAGCAAGGATCCTCTTGTCTCAGCCTCCCAAGTACTGGGATTACAACCATGCACCACCACGCCCAGCTTGATTAGCACCTTTAGAAAGGGTTTATCTGGGTCAACATTTTCACTGCTCTGATCCAATAAGCCTGACTACATACAACTTAGAGGAAGGAAGAGTTATTTTCTCATACTTGTTGGAGATTTTGGAGTTTCAGTTCATGTCAGACCAGGTCTGCAGAGCTCAGGGCATAGTGCCAGGAGGAAGAAAGAGGAAGAACACAGGCTTTACTCTCATATCACATAGGCCAGAAACCAAAGAGAGACGAGGGGGAGGAAGAACCATATAATCCCCAAAGCCACACCTCCAGGGACCCTTCTTAGCAACCAAGCCCCCTGTTCTAACATTACTGCTTTATTTCTGTGAGGGCTAAGGGGACGTTCTAAATCCAAACCACTATAAGGCTCTGGGGAACTAGCTAGACCCTCTTTCCCTCCTGCCATTAACCAAATAAAAACAAAGCAATAAGGAGCAGTCTTGGAAGCAGACAAAAAAACTTCATCAGACAGCAGATCTCAGGTCTAGACATCCAAGGCTCCCAAAATGTGAGAAAGAAATTTCTATCATGTATAAATTACTCAGTCTCAAGTATTTTGTTACAGCAGCAGAAACAGACTAAGACACTAGCGCAAAAGATCATCAGAACCCAAGCTTTTCTATTCTGACCTTGGAAGCATTTGAGTTTTTCACCCTTATTCTGGAGGCCTCATGATTACAAGGTGACTGCTTCAACTGCAGCCCATCACATGTTCTCCTGGCCACATACAAAGACAGGAAACAAAGACAGTCCTGGGGTTGAGACCTTATGTGTATGCTTCTTTATAGGGAGTTAGAGAATACATCTCAGCATAGATATCCTTTCTTTTCACAGACAAGTACTCAATCACACGGACATCTAGGACCACAGAAAAGGATGAATACGTTGAGTATCAGGCAAAAAGGCACCAAATTTGTCGTGATTAAATTACCAGAAGTAAACGTAATTCATCTCTTAAGGCTGTGTACCGGGAAACCCAAACAAAATCAGAGTTCCGTCAGCTCTATTTTGTGTGCATGGTAATTTACTTCAAAGTACTTCACTGTAAGTGGCGTGGCAGGTACGTGTGCCAGTTAGCTGTAATCAGCACTCTAGGAAGGAGTGGTTAATTAGTATTTGAAGAGCTCTTCACCGAATCAATACATTTGGGTTAGTTAATTAGCATATGGAATGTTAGAAAAAATTTTATTGGTGAAATTAGTTGTGCTTAAGACGAGCCAGGAATAGGGTAGCAGGATCTACCAAGTGTGCATGAGTGAGGTAGGAAGCGAGGGAGTGTGTTGATGGTAGAGGTGGAAGTTCTGGAGCCCTTTGTCCCTATGTCCGCCCACTGCAAAAACGATCCCACAAAGCCTCTCATCATGCTTAAGGGAATCTGTTTCTACGGGAGATTCTCCTGCAAGAGCCTTGCCAGGGAACCTGGAGGCACAGAGAGGACCAGCCTCTTCCAAGACAAGTCACTGTGTGCACATTTGAAAAGATGGAGAAAGCCAGGTGTGATGGTGCACGCTTGTAATCCCAGTACTAGGGAGGCTGAGACAGGATAATCACAGGCGAGGCCAGCCTCAGCTAGTTAGTGAGGGCCTCTGCAACTTAGTGAGACTCTGTTTCAAATAAAAAATAAAAAAATAAGGCTGAGGGTGTAGCTTGGAGGTAGAATGCCCCTGATTCAATCCCTAGTACTGCAAAATAAACATAAGTGGATGAATGAATGAGACTCCTCCTCCAAAGGGCATGAAAGGAATTCCTCTCCTACTGCTCCCCTAGGTCTTCAGCCTCCTCTGCTCTTCTCTCCAGGATCCTGCTGCACCTTGATATTGGCTTCTATATCAGCATCTTTTGCCACATAACACATTTCCACGGACTGAGTGATTCAGCATCTCACAGCTTTGGTGGGTGAGGAGTCCAGGCACGGCTACCTGAGTGCCCTGGTTGGTGCCTATTTGATCAAGGGCCTCCAGTTTTTGCTGGTCAGCAGGTGGAAGCCACCTCATTTTTCTAGCTGATGGTTAGTCAAAGGTCACCCTCAGTTCTTTGCCATGTGAATCCCTCAAATAACAACACTTGCTTCATCAAAGCCTGAAAATTTTCTCATAAGACTGGAGATGGGAATGGTGACATATGCCTGAAATTTGAGTACTGGAGGGGCTGATCCAGGAGGATCACAGGTTCAAGAACAACCTCGGCAATTTGGCAAGGCTCTCAGCAACTTAGACCTTCTTTCAACATGTAAAAAAGTAAAGCCAAATAGAGCTGGGGGTATTGCTCAGAGGTAGAACTCCTCTGGGCTGAAATCCCCAATACCATAAAATAAATAAGACTGGAGTGACAACCTTGTGTAACGTAATCATATTGAAGTCATATTGCCATATGCCATTGGTTTGAAGCAAGTCACAGATCCTGGCTACTGTCAAGGAGATGAATACCAGAAAGCTGGGATGACTGGGTGCCATGTTAGGTGGCCTGATGCAGCTTCTAATCTCTAATCCACACGTATCTCTAGTGTGGAAGACAGGGAGGGAAGCTGCTAAATGAGCTTTAGAGGGAAAGTTCAATGAGACAAATGCACCATTTTGGTGTTGAGATGAAACAAAGTCATAGAGTACAAACTCCAGTGCATTAATAGGGTAGAAAGTGTTTGTCCCTTTTCTCAGCCTACCCCAATTTGGCTGGGTCACTTTAGAGTATACCAAGACCCAGAAGAGGTTGCATGTGGGCTCCAGAAAAGGGAAGGACTGGAGAAGGGAAAGCCGTTCCAGTCACTGACTCTTACGAGGCACATGCTAAATGCCAGGGCTGGTGCTCAGCACTCTCTATGGATTATTTCAAGTGGTCTTCATAAAAACCCCATGAGAAGCCAGGCATGGTAGCGCATGCTTGTAATCCCAGCACTTGGGAGGCTGAGACCTGAGGATCGTGGTTCGCAGACAGCCTCAGCTACTTAGTGAGGCCCTCTGCAACTTAGTGAGACCCCGTTTCAAAATAAAGAATAATAAAAAAAAAATTGGGCAGGGGGTGTAGCTTGGAGGTCAAATGCCTCTGGGTTCCATCTCCAGACCCGCAAAAAACAAAAAACGAAAAACAAAACCCTATGAGAAGGTGTTCTTATTGGCCTTATTTTACAAATGAAAAAAAAAAAAAATGGAGGCTTCAAATGTCTAAGTAACCTGCCCAGGGTAAGTGCTGGAGCCAGGACTTGAAATGAGGACTGTCTTATTACGACCTTAAAAAATGTAGGTACTGACAGTGAAGAAAACATGCAAACTGAACTCTGTCTGGAACCAAGAGACGTGAGTTCATTCAATCATTTATGCACTCTGTGTTTCTGTGATCCTTCTCTGGTCTCCTTGGGCCTCATTTTTCATCTCTAAAAAGAAAATCATAAATGTTGCTACCCATATGCAAAAAATGAATCTTGATCCCTTCTTCCCACTATGAAAAAAATATATATATATGTATATTTTTAAGTTGAATATAAGATTAAACTTAAGATTGTTAGCTATTCTATCAAAAACATACTTTATAAAATAATTCGACAAACTTGACTTTACAAATATTAAGAATTTTTACATTTTGAACGACATTAGGAAAATGAGCCAAACATTGTAGTGCAGGCCTGCAATCTCAGCACTTGAAAGGCTGACACAGGAGGATCACAAATTTGAGGCTAGTCTCAGCACCTTAGCAAGGCCCTCAGCAACTTAGGGAGACCCTGTTTCAAAATAAAAGGGTATAGCTCAGAGGTAGAATACCCCTGGGCTCAATCCCCAGTACCACACACACAAAAAAAAAAGATGGAAAAAAGAAAAGGAAGAGAAAAAGAAGATGAAAAGATATTCATATACACTCACAACATCTCTTGCTGTGTATCCAAAGCCACAGATTGGGGAAAACATTTGCAAAATATGTCTGATAAAGGGCTTTCATACAGACTATATAATGAGTTAGCTTAGTAAGATTGTAAACAACCCAATAAAAAACTGAGAAAGATTCTAATGAATCCATTAACAAAAAGGATGTGGAAATGACAAATAAACACATAAAAAGATGCTTAACATCATTAGTCATTAAGGAAATGCAAACAGCTACAGTGAGACGTCACTACGCCCCCACTCTGCCACAGATCAACTCTACCTTTGAGTCTTACCAAGGCCCTAGAAGTGGGGTTCTTTTCCCATCTTAAGATCCACTCATCTTAGTGGATGCTGAAGGTCACGCAGCCAAGATGCAGGGCAGCAGGCTAAGAGCTCAGGCAGCCTAATTCCAGTGCCCAGTGGCTTATTAGGACTCTATTAAGCCATTCAAATGTTGGTTACCAGAGGGCAAGGACCTGTCTGTCTTGCACATCCATCACTGGAGCACCAGCACCTGGCACACAGCAGACGCTCAATGTTTGTTGAAGGGAAGCCGGGCACCACACAGGGGGGCTCTGCTGACCCAGAACCACGGGGCCTGTATCCTGTATCCTATATCCTACCTGCTCTGTGTTTAGAATGGCCTTCTATGATACCTTTTACTGGACATCAGAAAACTTGACAACTCATCTTGGGTGAGTCCTGTCCATCTTCCACATTTCTCTTCCTCCCCTCCTTTCACCATTCACTCCTCCTTTGCTCACTTTTCATTCCTCTCCAGTGAGCTGATGTATTTCTACCTTGCCTCTGTTCACTGGGAGAGGATGCAGGGGGAATTCTGGCCTCCAGGAAAAGCTGCCTGGCTTACCAAGGCAGAATCCTCCTGGACTCTGCCTTGCACGGCCCTCTGGTGCCTGGCCTGCCCCAAGGCAGCCTGTGTGGCCCTTCACTTTCCCGCAGTATGAGGGAGGGTGCTTGGCCCATTCTCCCTGACCCACAGTACATTTATTTGCTCCAGTGCATCCTGCAGGGGTGTTCCTTTCAAAGAGAGAGAGCCAGGAAAGGTCTAAGAATAGTCCCTGTGGAGGTGGAGGAAGCAGGAATCCAGGACAGGAGGCTCACGGAGGCCTGCCTAGCTCAGGCAGAGGATGGAAGAAGCAGACAGAATTTGCCTCTTCTCCTGCTGAGAAGGGAGGGTGGGGGTTAAGCTGGATTTGCTTTCAGTTCTTGGATCAACATTGAACCCGCCTTGTCTGCCAAGCCATATGGTTGGTAGAGAGGCAGGGTTTTGGCAGATGGAGGGAGCTATGCTGGAAATGACAGAGTCTAGCAACTGGGGAGGACGGGGTGGGGGGTGGTTGGTGGATGAGATTCTAGGGAGGAGGCTGGTTGGGAGTGGGAGGTAAATGTAAGAAGCAGGAATCAAGGCAAAACACTTTCCAGTAGAAAATGGTGGAAATCATCATTTGTCTTGGTAAGGAATTGTCCAAGACCCCCAGGGAGGATGGGTGTGTGGTGCTCCATAATATTTCCTCAGCTTTTCAATGATGACTCATTTTTATGCTACCTACATTGCATGTAGTTGATGTTTCTTCCTTCTACTGACTTTTTAAAAACATAAATAAATGTATTTTAAAAGGAAGACTTTATCACTACCACATGTGGAAAGTTTGTCATAACTGGGTGGTAATCATAAGCATAAGGAAAAGAAAAACAATGTGGTAATATTAAGTTCTAACTAGATACTACTGCCTACTGAAGACTCTGGGCTTGGAACACTGCTCTTTCCTAAAAAACAAAACAAACAAGCAAAAAAAAAAACAAAAAACCCCTAAAGTTTTAAAGACCTAATCGCATCAAAGTGGGACTTTTTCTTTGATATGATTAAAAAGTTTGGATAAGGGATGATTTTTCTCACTGTGTGACTCAGTGTAGTTTAATACAATTGTATATCAATGATGCAAGTTCTCCTGGAACATTCCTGAAAACCCTGGGGGAGGAGACCGAACAAACATGGCCCTAGAAATTAGATGGGGCTTCTAGTTCTCTGCCACTATCACGGCATAATCTTGGATGCGTTTTCTTATGATGAATCTCAATTTTCTCATCTGTTGGAAAGAATGGAGTTAAGCTTCCTAAGAAATAGCAAATTGGTTTCATCTCCTGGAGTTGCATATGAAGAAAGATTCCGAAGCTGTATCCAAGCTTCCCAGGAAAGAATGCAATGATAGATTAGTGATGCCTGCCACAGGTGCAGAGCTGGGAATGGTTAGAAGCATGATGATCATCTGTCATTGCTAGATTAGAAAATTTCTAGAGTACTCCTTGATTCTGATAGCCAGTAGTTGTATGATTTACATATTTAGCCAAGAGCTTGTTTGACGCACTTATATTCTCATGACTGATGGCAAAGTATGAAACAAGACAATTTCCGCAAGCGATAGTCAAACCATCCAGTTCAGTCCAACAAATACTCATCGAGCACCTGTATTGTGCCAATCCCCAAGCTGGGAGTATAAAAATGAATAATGAAACACAAGTCCCTACCCAGAAAAAGTTCACAGTCTTGAGCAATGTGTGTGTAGAAGGGTTGATGACAGACACATAAACAGGATTTACACACATTTCAACATGATGTAGTAAGGATTATGTCAGAGGTACATGTGGGATCTTGGGAGAGCTCAGGGCATATTCAGTCAAAGTTTCCCTAGAATTCTATTCTAACCTGGAGGTAATTAAGTTAGCACTCTAGAAGTTCTCAGTGGTTCAGAGAAAGCTATTGTAGGTTGAATTGTGTCTCAAAAAGTTATGTTGAAGTCCATACTCCTGGTACCTGTGAATGAGACCTTATTTGAAAATAGGGTCTTGGAAAATTGTTAGGTGTTGAATCATAGAGTCCTAACTCACAGTAATTCATAGTGTGATCCTATTTAAAGATCAGATTTTTACATAAATAATTGTGTTTAAATGAGGTCATTGAGCTAAGCCCTAGTCCAGTAAGACTAGTGTCCTTATTAAAAGGGAAAATTTGGACCCAGGGAGACATGCACAGAGAGGAAGCAATGTGAACAGATGGAGAAGGTGGCCACTGGAAGCCAAGGAGGGGCCTGTGGCAGCTCCTTCTCTTGGTGCCTTTGGGGGGAACCAACCATGCTGACAACTTAATTTTGGACTTCAGGTCTCTATAACTATAAGAAAATATTTTTTTTCTTAAGTCACCCTGTTCTGGCGGATTTGGAATGTCCTCCAGAGAAGGTCTTGTGTTGGCAACGAAGAAATGTTCAGAGTTAAAATAATTAATTGAATCAGAAGTCCCATTAATCAGTGGATTAGTCAATTGGTGAATGATTAATTTGAGTGGACTGAGTGGTGACTGTAGGCAGGTGGAACGTGGCTGGAGGAGGTACATCACTGGGGATGTGGTTTTGGGAGCAAGATCTATCCCTGGTCCCTGTGCTCCCTCTATGCTTTCTGTCTGCCATGAGCTGAGTAGCTTTCCTGTAGGTTCCCTGACACCTTAATGCTTCTGCCCTGGACACCAACACCATCACCACCAACAACAATACCATCATCACTACCACTGCCACTGCCACCACCACCACTACCATCACCACTATCACCACCACCACCACCACCATCAACAACAATAATACCATCATCACTGCCACTTCCACCACCACGATTACCATCACCACTATCATCATCAACAACAATAAAAACACCAGTACCACCATCACTGTCACTGCCACCACCACCACTACCATCACCACTATCATCATCACCAACAACAACAAAAACAACACCAATACCACCATCACTACCACTGCCACCACAACTACTACCATCATCGCTATCATCACCACCACTAACAACAACAAAAACAATACTGATACCACCATCATTGCCACTGCCACCACCACCACCACCACCAGCACCATCATCACCACCACCACCACCACTACCACCACCATCATTACCCAACACCACCACCACCATCAACAACACCATCACCACCACCAACTACACCATCACCAACAACACTGACACCAATGCCACAACCACCATCACCACCAACACCACCACCATCACCAACATCACCAGCACAAACACCACCACCATCACCACCACCACCACTACCATTGCTATCATCATTACCACCACCAATAACTGTACCATCACCATTACCACCACCAACACTGACACCAATACCACCACCATCATCACCAATAACACCACCACCACCACCATCACCACTGCCATCACCACCACCACCGCCAACAACAACAACACCATGGACTGAACCTCTGAAACTGTGAGCCAAAATAAACCTCTCCCCCTCCAAGTTATTCTTGTCAGATATTTTGGTCACAGCAATGACAAAGCTGACTAGCATACCCCTTAACAAATGAGTAAGTGATGCAATTAAGTGGACAGGAGTTCGTACTGGGCAGGGGGTTACACTAATCCAACCACTGATAGCCTTAGAATGGAAGAGCATGCGAACACTGGAGAGACCTACACAGGGAAGAATGACATGCAACAGTGGAGGGAAAGGTCAGAGTGATGTTTCTGAAAGCCAAAGAACTCTAAAGATTGCCAGCCACCAGAGCTGGAACCAGAGAGGGATGCAACTGGCCATTGCTGGGAGCTCTCCAGATGGATCCAAAACCTTGACTACACATGTATAGCCTCCAGAAGCCAGAGGGAGTAAAACTTACTGCAAGGCACCTACTTTGTGGTTCTTTGTTATGGTAGCCCTAGGAACCAGCATGCTAACCCTCATCCCGCCTTCTCCTTCTACCCATCCCTCTGTGCCTGGCCTTTGGGAAATCTGCTAACAAGATAGATTATACCATGTTTAATCTATGAAGAGGAGGAGACCACCATTTTGCAATACTGACCTGTGGTTTTCCCTTTGTATTGTCTGTAATCATTACCTCTTCTCCACCTGCCCCATTTGGACAGCTGAGTGCTGGTTCTCCTCACTTCAAAAGGATCCACAATCTTAGGGACTTAGCTTCCATATTAATGATCAAATGTGCTTCCATCCTTACTTGAAAAGTAAGGGAGCCTTAAGACTGCAAAAGAAAGAACTCTGTATTGCCGTTATATACTAAGTTAAAGTTCACTGTATTTTGTTTATATTTAAGAAAGACGATCAGTTTTCTCTAGAATAATGGAGTCGGACAGCAAGGATTGTTTCCAGCAACTTAATAAGTGAACTTAGAAAAAATGAAAAAAAAAGATCCACAAGTTAGTTCTTGGGTTTGTGTGTATAGAGTGAAAGAAAAGAAGCTCTATGGTGGGAAGAAAAGGATGAGTGAATAATCAGAAACAGAGAACAGACTGGAACACTCACTGTGGGGACAGGCTGAGAAGAGGGATGTAAAATTTACAAATAAAGTTCAGCTTAAAAAATCAAAAGAGTTTTTTTTTTTTTTATACTCCAAGGTTGAGCAGAGAGATATGTACCTGCTGCAAGAATATGACTCTTTTGTATCCTCAGGGGATAAATGAGCTCAAATACAATTTGCATATTTGAGCTTTTTAAAAAAAATTTATTGAAGTATAACATATATGCAAATTCTAAGTATGGGGCTCAATTAATATTCACAAAATTAACTCACCTGTATAACACACAACCACAACTAGACGTTCCCATTATTAATCCTCTCCCCAAGAGGTAACCACGCTCTCAAATTCCAACAGCTTAGTTCTTATTGTTTTAAAACCTTGTGTAAATGGAGTCAATACAAATACACTTTTGTGTGTCTGACTTGTTTTGCTCAACCAGTTTGCAAGATTTATTCACAGCTTCATGTGTGGCTATAGTTCATTTTATGCTATAGCTATAAGGTGTTTCAATGTATGGATATACCAGGATTTATACATCTGCTCTATTCTAAGCAGGCATATGGGCTGGCTGTTTGCAGTCTGGAGATACTGCATGTAGTGCTGCTGTGATTATTCTTGAACATGCCTTTTGATGCATATAAACCATTCCTAGTAGGGATGATCCTACAAGAATAATTTCTGGGTCATCAAGTATGTGTGTAGTTCATCATTTGCAAAAGTTGGTAAATGCTTTTTAAGCTTGTGGTACTAATTACATGCCCACCATGAATGCCCAGGAATGCCAGTCTGTCCACATCCTTCCCAATATTTGGTACTGATTATCTTTTTCATTTTAGTTATTCTAGTTTATGTTAGGATTTTAGTCCCTCTGTTTCTAGCGTGACATGAGTAGTAAGAAGCTCACTCTGAGATTCTGCAAGGATTTTCCTTGCTCATTTCCTTTTTGGTATAGACCAAACTTTTTCTCCTCTCTTCTTGAAATGGAATTTGAGAAAACAGGGATAACTATGTTCTCGCCATCATTGGATATCGAAACTGAAGAGGTGTCCTTGCAGATTACCTAGCCCACTTCCCAGTAGATCAGAAAACTAACCAAGCAGCAAAAGTGCATTTACAAGAGTCTTCCAGCCAGCTAGTGCCCGGGGGAGGACTGATCCAGAGTCCCCTGCATTTTCTGCCTCCCTGAGCTATTTCTTCATCAGTGCTTCCAAATTTCACTGCCAAACTTGATAATACAGGGTGTTCTTTAGACAGTGTAATAAATGCATAGCAGCCTACTTCTAAACTGACTAACCCACCAAGTGGCCCATCCCCTCTGAGCAAAGGGTTTCTAGATAGAGCATTTCTCAGCCTGGCTGTCTGCTTGGGGCTTGAGGTGAGATTGCATTTCAAAGCTTTGGGAAGCCTTTCTAATCCTCATTTCTCAACAACCTTGGCATCTGCCCTCAAGCTCTATGTCCTCAGTCCCAGAAAGAGCCATGACATCACACTGGAGAAGAGTGTGGTGAGTGTATGTGTGTACTCCTCTCTCCGCCATCTTTTCAAACCAATCAGTGGGTCTGGTCATGTTTTCTTAGATGACAGTAATACCAACACGGAATGAGTGCCTGCTGTCTACCATCCATCAAATCATTAAACACTCAACAGCTCTATGAGGCTGGTATGATTTTATTTCTATATTTTAGATAAATGGGAAATGTTCTAGACATCATGCCATTCAAAGACCCACTGTGAAACGGCTGAGCCAAGACCTGGACTCAAGAATTCAAGGGTACCCTCTTGACCACAGTTCTAGAGCTTCCATTACCACGAGCCATTATTATGGAATCAAGCAAAGAAAAAATGCTAGCTTGGGGCATGGGTTTTTTCTTTAAGAAAACCACACAAAGGAAAATCTGCAGCTATAAAGCGGATGTGTTTCCTTGCAGAAAGGACTCTGTGTTGTTTAAACCCAACTCTCCAGTGGGAGCACTTAAGTGTTTGTTTTCACAGAATTTACTACTTGACTTGGGGGCTTGGCAGAGACAGAGAAACTCAATCAGAGTCTAGCCTCCAGTGATGATTGGGAAATTAGGATAAGGTATCTCTTCAGATACCTTATTGGGGGCCAAGGGGAAGTTCTGTACTCATAGATTTTGGAGTGGTTTTGCAGCAGGAGTACCTTTAGGTGTAAAAGGTGGTAGGAAAAGGGAATCCATTTGTATAGAGCAAATTCAAGAGGGTTCTTTTATAAGTGCCACATTTAAAGCATGTGGCACTTGAGGAATACTTCTTAGAAGGAAAGAAATATCCTGGGAGTCTTAGACGTACTATCTCATTTAATCCTCTCAGGGTTGAGAATGTAGCTTAGTGATAGAACATGCTTGCCTGGCATGCATAAGGCCCTGGGTTTGATCCCCAGCAACACACACACACACACACACACACACACACACTCATTTAATCCTCTCAGAAACTTAGGATCTAGGTCCTATGGTCATCATCTCAGTTTTAAGATAGGTAATCAAAAGTTTTGACAGGTTAAATCATCTTTCTCAATGACAAACTTCTGTTGAGTGGTAGAATTGGGATTTAAATGAAAGGTTACTTCCAAAGCTTGCATTCTACCAAAGGGTGTCACAGAGTTAAAACAATGGCTTGTCCCAAGACTTCTCAGAGCCTTTACTTTATTAAAATGTGCCAAGAAAATAAAATGTGCTAAAATTTTAGAAAGAAGAACTAGATCACTAACCACAGGATGCTACTCACTAAATGTCTAGCGTAACTTTGAGGGATCAGTGTCCTGAGTAAACACTTCTGAAAACACTGGTGTGGTAAATGAAACATTAAAGTGGGGATAAGGAAAGGTCGCCTCCCTGTACCATTCCCCAGCCCACCAGCCCTCCTTCTCCTGGCTAATTCCTACCTGCCTCTCAACATTTCAATGACTTATTCTATTCTGTCTCTTCCAGGTACCTTTTATTTCCAAGCCTGATTTTGGTGTCCCCTCTTTGTGATTTAATTTTCCCCTATACAGTAGTTCCTGTCAGGTAGCAATTTTACCACCACCCCAGGAGACATTTGGCAATGTATGGGGACATTATTAGTTGTCATAATTATTAGGGGGGGCAGAATTATTGGCATTTAATGACTAAAGGCCAAGGTTAATGTGAACATCCTAATGTGCATAGGACAACAACCCCACCCTCTCTCCAGGCCAACAGGAAAAAATTATTTAGCCCCAAATGTCAAGAATGCCAAGCTTAAGAGACCTTGTTCCATATTTACCTACATTTACCACATTTCATGAATCTTGTATTTTCTTCTCCATGTTGGTCCCTCTTTCAATTGTCAACTTCTTGACTAGAGATCAGAGCTTCTTAGGATTTATTGGAGATGGGTGTGGTGGTGCATGCTTATAGTCTCAGTACTTGTGAGGCTGAGAAAAGAGAATCACTGGTTCGAGGACATCCTCAGCAGTGGAGAGTGACTTGCAGCGGCCTAGTGAGTTCCTGCTTCAAAACAAAAAATAAAAAAAGGTTAGAATATAGCTCAGAGGTAAAATTTCTCAGAGTTTGAGCCACAGTACCGCAAAAAGTAGTCAGTACCTTTGTGGGTATCTATGTACCCCTTAGACCCCCATGCTTGAATAATGCTGCATAATCCATGGTTGGTCTGGAAGCTACACTTGTACAACTCAACTCTGTATAGGTCTTCCTATACAGACACACACTGATCCTCATCCCAGCCCAGAATGTTTGATCTGAGGGGATTTAGAATTGTCTCTGGTGCTTCCTTGAACTTGAGGGCTAAAAAACATCCATCCTGGGCATAGTGTGTAAAAATCAAACAAAAAACTGCTTGGGAAAGATGCAACTATTGAACTATTGTACCCAGGTACAGAATCTAGAGAATGCCTCCTGCTACTCACAGGAGCCTTGGTTCCCAAGGGCTTCCCACCTGCTGGTGCCACCGAGCCCCCATGTGTCCTTCTAGGACTTCCCTGACTGGGGTTCCATTCCTGAAGCCCTCTAATAAATTATATTTTATTTTGATCTGAGCACATTTTTGTTTATACAGAACCAGCAAGTCCTAATTAAGACAAAAGTTGGGAAACATATCCCAATCTTCTTAACCTTTAGTACGAGGCTCTTCCTTCTCCCCAAATATGAATGTTTGGAGAAGAAAAGAAATAGTGCCAGAGTGAACTCATGAAATGGACACAGAAGGCACCTCTGTCACCCCATTTTCATCAGTCTACAAAGGGTAGCTGGAAAGGCCATTCCTATTTTGGGATGATTACCCAGAAACTGTGACTAATGCCTGGGGGGCTTGCTTTAGACTCTAAAGTACCTGATATTACAGAGCCATGAATTCTCCTCTAACTGAAAAGCATTAACAATCTACTTCAGTTTCAATACATCAAAAGAGACCCGTGGAGACAATTATTCGCTGAAGGGGCACATGACCTTGTTGGACCTGACATTTATTTTATCTCCCTACAAAAACAGTTCCAATTGCACAATTGGTATTTTGCACTTCAAATCTTTTGCTTCTAGATGATGACTGCAAAAAAAAAAAAAAATAGTAATAAAAAAGATGAAATCCGACTGTTGACTTGGAATAGTCTTGAATTGTATTTTTATTTTTTTCCCAAAGAAAAACAAGTAGAGAACTCTGGTCTCAGGGATCTGGCCACACAAATGGGAAGTGCTCCGCGTTCGTAGCCTGGAGATGCACAGGCAATAGGAGCTACAGGCACTCATCTAAGCCCAGCCACTGTTGAGTTGAAGTTTTGTGCCTGGCTCCAAGTTTGGCTGAAGGACAGATTCGGTTGATGATGTGTTGTTGAAGCCAGGGCTGGCCATTTCCCCGAAGTGGGTCTACTCTGCTCATCCTTTGACCTCCTCCCACAAATCTGGGAGAGTTTGCTAGAGAAATAGCTGTTCTGTTTCTCCACCTATTTTGTCCTTGACTTACCCAGCATGAATGCCAAATCACATCTGCATAATGGTTTAAGCGATGACCTCAGAAATCATCACTGTCCTGACTCTGTATTTGTGAGTGTTTGACGACACTCTTGTGGACCTCAGCTGTGGTCTATCAAAAGTTCACTTTCTTTCCCCCTCCCTTTTTTTTTCTTTTCTGCGCCTAATCATCATTGTTTCCAGCTCTCAAAATAATTTTTTTTCTGTTGTTTTGGTGCCCCTTCCCACCCAGTTTCAGGTACCTTTCTCTTTGGACCTGATTGAATTATATTTTTTTTTGAAATGCTGTTATTTTACATTCTTCATTTTAAGCTGTAGCTCTTCGTCTGTATAGCATGTGCACGGCTTGCTGAGGCTCTCTGCTTCTGAAACCTCTGGTGTCAGGATCAAATGTGGAATAAAGAGTTTGGAACCCTTTTTGAGCTTGGTAGTCAAAGGATAATTCCAGTTTCTGAAAATTTTCTATCCGCATGAAAGCATTTTGTACACTGATTAAAGACAAAAAAAAAAAAAAAAAAAGAACAAGGAGGAAAAAAATAAGATGATTCCTTGGATGTAAAGCCAATAATCAGCGTCAGAATTTCTTTGACTCTGGAGAAAAATCTCCCCCCTCCTTCTCCCAGAAGCCTATATTACAATGGGGAAACCAGCAGGGGGTGGGTCAGGAAGGCTGTAATTTTAATGGGACTGCAGAGACCACTTCGAAACACTGAACATCTCCAGGAGAACAAATATAATTGCTTCCACCTGATGTCATCGTCGCTCGCTCTGTGTAAGGATCCAAGCGTGTGGGCGAGTTTTCTTGACGTAGAAGGTGAACGGGTCCTTCAGGGTGCTGAAGGATGTCATTGGCAGGTCACAGCCGGCTCCCCGCTCTGCGACTGTCCCAGGCTTTGATTGAGACGGTCCTTCTCTGAAGCTGCGGCCATTGCCACTGGGAAGTGGCTCAAGCAGATGGCTGACTGTGACAGGCCTCTTCTGATTGGTGGCAAAAATACCAGAAGCCACACTGCATTGTGTACAAATACGTGAGGCTATTGCTGATTCCTTTGTATCTCTGGGTTCTATTTTGAGAGTGAGTTGATCTTTCCTATGCGGAATGAGCAGTCGTGCCAGGTGTGTGTTTGAAGTACCTACTGCAATTTGCTCAATTCAGGATTTTTTTTAAAAAGCAGGCTTCAAAAACACATTTTTACACTCTAAAGTTTCTGGGAGACTGCCCATGAGTTTGGGGTGGGGAAGAGAATTTCAATCTCCTTTTATTAAAAAAAAATAACAACATCAGAGGCACTCCCAAATTGAAAGGCTTATTTAAATTGTCTTGCTGTTTCTCTCTTCTCATAAGAGATGTTGTTCCTAATGAAAAAATAAAAATGTTGAATTTGAAGGTAGGGGTGGGAATGTGGATAGAATCTAAACACTCTGAATCTGGAGTATTTCGTTCCCTGGGTAATGAGTCCAGGAATAGTTGACAGTTGACTTCAAAGTCTAAAGTCCCTATGGTTGCTTTGCTGAGTTGATTGCATTCATTCCCAAACTCTGAAAATCAGGATCGCTTGCTGAGATTTTATGAAACTACAGCTTCCCAGGCCCCACCACAGAGATTCTATAATTCAGAACATTTAGGCTGGAGCCAGGGGATCTGTATTTTGAATGAGAACCTTGGTGATTTTTTTTTTTTTTTTTTTTTTGCTGTTGTGGTGGTAATACAGATGGAACCCCAAGGCCCTCCACCACCACTGAGCTATACCCTCAACTCTTTTTTATTTTGAAACAGGATCTCACTATTTTGCAGAGGCTGGACTCAAACTTGCAATCCTCTGTCTCGGCCTCCCAAGTACTGGGAATTACAGGCATGTGCCACCAGACCCAAAGAACCTTGATGCTAATGACCCATTACTTCTGTATTAAAATGTGGTATTGATAAGCTCAATAGCCACAGAGTCAATTCCAACACAAGACAGCCAGTTGCTAGCTGTGTAGCCTCTGTTTGCCAATCACAAGAGCTTGGCTAAACAGGACAAGAAGCAGGGTATGTAGATAAAGGATAGCAAACGAGTAGTCAAAAGGTGTGTTTACAGTCCTTGCCCTGTTGTTTATTAGTCACGTGACCTTAGACAAATGTTATTGGGAGGCTCAGTGGCTCATCCGTAGACTGGGCAGCCAGGAGGATCAATTGAGACAGAGCTTTGTAGGACATTACATATTCAAACCCACAACATTTTTATTTATTGTGAGGCAGCATTGTCCCCTCCCATCTAAAGATGACATCTTCACCCTCATCAGCCCCAGACCCAAGCACTTTCACCCAATGAACCACAGCAAGCCTGCCATATTGCAAGGGCTAGTTCCCAACAGGGTCGTCATGGTCGGAAAGGTAGAGGTCTTTAGAAACCGCTAGCTGCTCATGTGCATTGAGGACACAGTGGGGCTCCTTCCTGAATGAGAATCTCTGAGGTGTGGGTGGGAATCTGCCATGAGCATCTGTTATTGTTCTTCATAGAAGGATGAAAAAGCCACTGGCCCTGGTAGTAACAGTGGCCAGGGGCCCAAGGACTGAGCAAGACTTCACAGGCCTCTTTCCTACTTCCTTTGGCCCTGAAATGAGTGTCCTGGCCTCCAGTCTCCTACCCTGGTCTCTCCTTTACTCAATTGACTTTAACCCCAGGACAGCCAGTCCAACTACATACTCCTGAAGCCTTTGCCCCTGTCTTCCCTTCCTCTATTAAAACATACTCCCTTCCTGTCAGTTCTCAAACTCCTTTTTCAAATGGAGTTCCCAAGTAGTGTCTGGTACAATTCTGACACTCTCAATCTTAGTGTTTGTCTATAAACAGCTTTTATCAGTGGAGTTCTATCATTTCACCAAGGCATTCCTAGAAAGTTCCAAGAAAGGAACATCAGTCTTCTGACCAAGACTGAGAAAAAATACTGTGGGACAAGAGGCCTCATCCCAACCTGTGTCGCCATCACAAACCAGGCCAGCTGGTCTTTAAGCCTGACCACCCGATCCCCAATGGCTGATTTCTGGACTCTTTCATCCCCTCTTATCTCCTTCTATGTTAGACAGCTTCCCAGTGCTATGACAAAATATCCAAGACAAGCATTTTATAAAAAGGAAAGGTTTATTTTGGCTTGGTATTAGTCTACAGACAACTGGCTCTATCCTTTAGGGCCTGTGGTAAAACACTATGTCATGGCTGGGAACATCTAGTGGAGTATAGCTGTTTACTTAGAGGCAGCCAGAAAACAAAGAGAGAGAGAGAGAGAGAGAGAGAGAGAGAGAGAGAGAGAGAGGAGAGAGGAGAGAGGAGAGAGGAGAGAGGAGAGAGGAGAGAGGAGAGAGGAGAGAGGAGAGAGGAGAGAGGAGAGAGGAGAGAGGAGAGAGGAGAGAGGAGAGAGGAGAGAGGAGAGAGGAGAGAGGAGAGAGGAGAGAGGAGAGAGGGATGCGCAGACAGAGACAGACAGAGACAGAGACAGAGGTGCAGTCAAGGCCCCAATACTCCCTTCAAGGCAACACCCGTAATGACCCAACTTCCTTCTACTAGACCTCACCTTCTAAAAGTTCCTCCAGGCCCCAGTAGTAGCATAGGTTGGTGATCAGACCTTTAACACATGGGACTTTGGGGACATTAAAATAATAGTGCCTCTCTTCCTCTTCTCTGAAAACAAGGCAAGAGGGTATGTTGCCTTTCTATGTATGGAAGGTCTCCCTCCTCTGGCCCTTCAAAATGTTATTACCCAGCTCCAGAAAGCAGCCAACTAGGCTGTGATCCGAGGAAGCTCCCAGAGATTTCTTAATGTTTCCAGTTCTTTTTCTAGGGAGCTGGATGACTCCCTCCTGGGTGGGGCCTAGTTCCTAGAGACCTGTTTTTCTGTTTCTTAATTTCTGATGTGACACTGGGCTCATCCTATCAGAATTCTTGAGGCCAGTGTTTACCCCAATGTGCTGTTGATGAAAATTCATTCCATGAGTGCTTTGTTTTGGAAAGGGAACTATGTCTTCATCCAATATTTTCAAGGATTGTTCTTTGGGGTTTGTTTGTTTTGAGAGATGATTAAAAAACAAACTTCTTTCTTTAAAATTGAGCAGGAAAGTAAAAATGAAACAGTATGTTAAGAGGATAAATGTGGAAGGTAGATTGAGAAAAAGACTAATTTTAGCAGTCCCCAGCGGGGGATGGGAGAGGACCAGCATTCCAGCTGTGGTCAAGACATCAAAGTCAGGCAGCTGAGGGTGAAGGAACACTGGGAACTAAGCAAAATAGAAATGGACCAGAACACAGTTACTCTTCCTGTAATCTGCTGTGTCTCATAGGACTACCTTCAGGGATTCAAGTCCTGTAGTGATTCATCACTTCTAGAATAGGAATAAGAAAACTACTGCCCACTTCTTGTTCTTGCAGGTTCAGGGCCAGCCTCAGCAACTTAGTGAGGCCCTCAGCAACTTAGTAAGACCCTGTTTCAAAATAAAAAATAAAATAAAATGGGCCCAGGGGTGTAGCTTAGAGATAGAATTTTCTGAGATTAATCCTCAATCCCTAAAATAAGTAAACAAACACCAACGTAATGGAATAGTATTTAGTCCTATGTATGTATGTATGTATGTATGTATGTATATATGTATGTATGTATTGCACTACTGGGGATTGAACCCAGGAGCATTCTACCTCTGAGCTACACTCTAAGCTCTATTTTTTATTCTTTATTATAAAACAGGGTCTTACTATGTAGCTGAGGGTGGCCGTAAACCTGTGATCCTCCTGTTTCAGCCTCCCAAACACTGGGATTACAAGTGCATACCACCATGCCAGGCTCAGGATTTAGTCTTTAAAAGGCAGAAAATGGCCAGGCATGGTGGCGCACGCTTGTAATCCCCATGCTTGGGAGGTGGAGACAGGAGAATCATGCTAGTTCGAAGCCAGCCACATTGGCTTAAGAGACCCTGTTTCCAAATAAAAATATAAAATGGGTCTGAGAGTGTAGCCCAGAGGTAAAAGGGTTTCCAGGAACCCTAGTACCACCAAAAAAAAAAAAAAGGCAGAAAATGCCATCATTTGTGACTACATGGATGGACCTAGAATAGAGTGTGCTAAGTGAATTAAGCCAGGAATGCAAAAACAATGCCACATATCTCACTTATATGCAAAATCTAAAAGCATCAAACTCTTTGGCTTTTTGTTACTCCATCACCCCCTGATTATTCTCACCTCCCTTTGATGTTTACTTCTCTGTGTCTTAAGTGGGCTCCAGTCTCACTGAGCCCTCCTGAAGCAATGGTGTACTGTAAGCGTCAACATCACCTCCAATCTAAATCACAGCGTTCTGCCGGGCGTGGGGGTGCACGCTTGTAATCCCCGCACTTGGGAGGCAGAGACAGGAGGATCGCGCAGGTTCGAAGCCAGCCCTGCGCGCTGGCTTAGGAGACCCTGTTTCCAAAAATAAAAACCTAAAAATAGGTCTGGGAGTGTATCCCAGAGGTAGAAGGGCTTACAGGAACCCCAGTACCACCAAAAATAAATAAATAAATAAATAAATAAATAAATAAATAAATCTCAGCGTTCAGTGCTCCCAGGTCTGCTCACTTTAAATGCAGCCTGACTTCTAAGTTTCAGATTTGTTTACCTAACCTTCTGCCCGACAGCTCCACCTGGCACCCTAAACCCAAGCCATTCTGATCTAAACTGGCCATGTTCCCTTTACTCATGGTTTCTTCTCATGGGTGTTCTCTCTGTTCTCTTGATACCATCCTCTGCCCGGTTCTTGTCATCTACCACCCCATGAATCTGGTATTTTAAGCCAAGCACCAACTTTTGCCATTTTGTGAGCCAAGGATTTCTCGAACTCTATTCTCTTTCTCCCTTGCTTATCTTCTCTTTGAGATGGCTGCAGCAGTCCCCTGACTGGTGCTGTGAAATGTGTACGGTCATCCACGTTCCACTGAACAGCTACAGGGACTAGATGGCTCATCACCCCCAGTGCTCATGCATCCTTAAGGTACCCATGCTTCCCAGTACATGGAGAGTCAAGGTAGAAATACACTACAAGGTGTAGAAGGTCTTCAAAGGCTGGTCCCCCTTCTTCTCTTTGACCTCATTATTCGTACTTACTCACTGCCTTCATCTCCACTGGTACCCACCCTGCTCCTTCTGACCAGAGAGCCTTCATCCATGCGGATCCCTCTTTCTTATATGGTCTTCTTTTCCTGGCTTCTACTCTTCCTGTAAATCTTAGCTCAAACATCACTTTCTCTGAGATGCTACCTTGCTGGACCAAATATCAGATATAGCCATCATGGAATCCTAACTGGCCACAGATATAATTCCAATGCCTGTTCTCATTAGTACTTGAGACACATGCACACATATGCACACACACACACACACACACACACACACACACACACACACTTCTGACCTCCAAGAAAACAGGAACCAAGTGTGATTTTGCTTTCTCCCTTCTGGTGGCCACGCCAGTACCATGTATGCGGAGCCTCCAGCATACGAATGGCTCCTGAAAGTACAGGCAATTGTAGCATCAGTGAAATTACTGACCTTTGACTCAGACTTGTGCCCCTCAAATTCTCCCCGAACACCTTCTATTTTAAAATGCCCATCAGACCTTGCCCCTGCCCTGCCCTTCAATGCCTCCCCTTGGCCTGCAGGATACTTGGCTGGATACTCGGTACCTCATGTGGTACCAGCCCCATCATGATCTTTGTCATTCTCTGGGTTCCTCTCCTGCCCTCGCTGCTGGGCTCCTGATGCTCCACCAACCTGGGCCTGCTTCCTGGTTCCAGCCCACACCACGCTGTCTCTTGCCAACGGGCCCCTGCTCCTTCATGTTCTCCACCGGGACTTGCCTCTCATTATATTTTATCAGGCCTCCTTTTCCTTCACCAGCCCCTATGGATGTGAGTGTGAACCTGGAGGAGCATTTGAAGGTAAAGTGATGCTATCATGGCACTTACCCCTGAACATTTAGCCCTCCGATGTCACTTAAGAAAAAGGTCATTGTCTTTCATTAAAACATAATTATCACTCTTGAAAAATCCAGCATTAATGTAATACTATCCTATATATCATAGTAACCTAGTTGTGAAGTTTATAGCTTTTTATCTTGCTTTTTTTCTCCCTCATATTTCATTCCTGTCTCTCCAATCCCCATTCTAAATCTGGTTTGCAGGAGTTACTCTCTCATTTCCACACTGATTTTGGAAAGGGCAGACATTAAAAGTTGCACACCAGAACCTCTTTCTTCATCTTCCTGAGCACACCACTTGACCTCGTTTCTGAGCCTGCCTTGAAGTTGGGTACCAGACTACTTGACCAAGTTCTAATGACAGTGATAGATACAATTGGGAAGAAGTAGGAAGCCCTTGTCCTTCTTCCACCCTGATGAAGACAGGCCTCTAGAGAACGGTGGAGCCACAGGTAGAAGGAGTCCTGGATCACCAAGTCACTGGCCTGAGAGTCTCAGGCCCAGCAGGAATATCTGCCTGGGGGTTCTAAGTGAGCTAAAGTATACTTTATTATGTTTCAGCCTTTACACAATTGGTCATGTATTTGTCATAGCATTCAATGTCACCAAATGAGGTCAATGATTTCTCTATGGAAAATAGACTAGATGGATCTTCTTATCCAGAACCTCGTCCCTTGGGAGAGAATGAAAAGTGCAGGAGAAGGCTTCTACTTCTCTAGCTGGGAACCAGGTCATCCTGAAGCTTAAACTATGGGTAGGAGAATCAAGAGCTATAGGAACTCACTTACGGAGACACCAACCATGGATCTCTGGCTTCTACCATGTGCTGAGTCTAATTATCACTTTGTGCAAAGAGGATTTTATTTAAATCTTAAATGGACTCAGAGAAAAATCATTGACATGAAAGTTTTTTTATAAATGCAGAACTAACGAAATGAAAGGAGGAGATGCCTAAAAGTTTGGCTTGATAATATGAAAGTAATACGAATAAATGACAACTATTATGTGAACTTCTCCTTTTCTCTAATTACCCTGCCTTGCCATAATAAGATTTATTATTAAATATGTCAGTCATTTTGTTGCTAACTTATTTGATCACAACTTCAAACCTTGTTCTCAGGTGTACAACCTACACTCTCTTTTATTCCTGTTATTGCTCGTGGCTTAAAAAATTAGAGGGAAATTTCACTCAACACCTTCTTGTCATCGAAGGACTGATGGCTGAAGAAAATCTAAGAGCATTCATTGATATCTAAATTTTGTGGGTTTTCTTATAATTTTATTTACTTTATTTTTAGTGTTTGGCCATATGTTCTGAATTAGAAAGAGACTGAGAAGCAAGAAATGTAGTGAGCCAGAGAGCTGAGGCTTTCAATGGGTCCTGGCAAAGGCTGAAAAGTTCATGCCATGCTTGTGGTCAGTTAGGAGTAGGCTGGGGTTTGCCAACCAAAATCTAACTTGGCTTCCAGGCCTTGGGCATCTTGGTACTTTTAGTTAATTGCATATATTACTTGAAACATTATTTTTATATGTTAATTGCATAATAATATGCCAGTGACACTAATGCACTGTGGCAGAGTTACTCTGTAGGAGTAGAAATGGAAAATCTTACACTCTAACACCAGATGATGTAATAAAGTAACAGCCCCTGACATTCGCTGGGCATGCACTTTGCACTATGTGCCAAGCGCTGTGCTATTTTACATCTCGACGAATCTCTGTAACAATCCTATGAGGGAGGTAGAGTGGTTCACTGCTTCCTCCTAAGCTTTGAGAGAATCGGAACCTGTCCCAGACCACGGAGTCCTGGCGACTGAGACTCACTGCTCAATGAGGTCAGCACCTATTTCAACTTCTCTCCATCCTTTTCTTTCCCTATTTTACCCTGAGAGACCACCCATCTCAGTTCAAGCAAAACTGCAAAGCAGGGGAATTGGCTTTCATTAGGCTTCCATTGCTCTGTGAAGATTTTGCAAATACTGACATTGATTTGGAGTTGGTGGGAGGACTCACAATGTATCTAAGTTAATCATTTGACAAATATATGTTCAATGTGTATGTGTGTGTGTGTGTGTGTGTGTGTGTGTGTGTGTGTGTGTTAAGATATTCACTAAGTCTATAGAATTTTACTGGGGGCAACTCAGTTCTCAATGAGCAATGATCATAGTTGGAGAAGGCAAAGGAGTCAATCAGCAATTGCAATTTCTTGGGGATAAACGCTGTGCTGAGAAAAGTGTCAGATTCTGTGATCCACATTTGGGGGCAATTAAGAAAGGCTTCCTGAGGGAAGAGTTGTCTGTGCTAAGTCCTGTAGGGCAGGAAGCAATGAACTGGGAGAGAGACAGGGAAGGAAAAGAGGGTGAAAGGTAACAGAAGCAGCAGAGGGGTGCAGGTGAGAAGGGACTGTCGTATTTAGCCTGTAGTACACTGGCTTCACCAGTGACCACTGAGTGCTTCTTCCCAGAACATTCTTCTCTGTCTGCTCTAGTGCCTGATTTTCTCAACACTGATCCATTAAAATATTTCTATTAATAAGCTAATAACATTCACTATGTATTCACTAAAAGATATGACTGAGTGAGGTATTGAGGAAATTCAAAGAGCAGAGACCTTGTTTCTAATACCTTCCACGAATACTGAGGGTGGGGTTGGAACATTATTGGGGAGGGGGGGAAGAAAAGTTAAATAATCATGCCAGCTTTTAAGTCATAGGAAGAAAAATGCCATGATAAACACTCAGGCTTTGGAGTCAGACCCTAACTACACCATTTACCAGCTCCGGCTGCAAATTACTTAACCTTTCTGAGGCTCAGTTCCCCACCTATAAAATTGGAATAATAAAAGGTCTTTGTGGAGACTGCTGCAGGGATTAACCTGGTAATGCATGTACAGCTTTTAACATGCTGCTCAGCACAGAGCAAGCTCACTGTAAATGTTTTAGCCATTATATTATTATAATTAATTCACTGCATAAATACTTGAGTGCCTGCGATGCCTTCTGTACATTTTATTTCAGGCCTTTCTGGCTCCCTGCCGCACCAGCCATTGCCCTCGCACCTGTCTCTCCTCCTCCTGCTCAATACTTCTCTCGAGTCAGCAACATCTTGCCAAAGAAGCATAAACCAGAAACTCTGGGGAAGCTGGTCGGTCTGTCTCATGAGCAGACCTCCAAGTCTCTGGGGCGTCTCTCTAAATCTCCCTGGACTGTTTGTCTCCCCACAGAGCATCCTCTCTGTCCTTCTGCCAACAGTTTTCTGGTCTCACTCATGGGGAAGCTAATTATAAACCCTACAATGATTTTCCATGTTGCAATACATTTTCAATCTACTACCAACGCTATTAACATCTAAGTTGTGTTGAGCCCACACTCTACCGACAGGATTTGACATCGGTCTTATTTGCCGACAGGGTAGAAGACTATTAAACTAGGGTGAAACCTCTAGCCTTAAACCATTATGGAATACTTGCTCAGATAGAATAGATAGCCAAAGATCTAGTTAATTTTCTCACTAAAGAACAAGTGAAGGTTTGTCACCCGAGAGTCTTGAAATGGTAAGAACAACAGTTTGTTTACCAGTGGCTGGCGCTGAGGATGTCTCCTGGATCACATGAAAATGCCTGGAATCTGGAGCATGATTAAAAGAAGCAGGAAAAAATGAGCAGGGAAAGCAGGACTGACAGTGGTGGCAGTGGTGGTGATAGGAGGCTTTCTTGATATTGTGGACAAGTCAATGTCAAAGTCATTCATGACAGAGTGTTCAAGTGAAAATGCCCAAGAAAGCAGTCAGCAGTTTGGGAATGGATCTGAAGAGAAAGGACAGGAACAAGTACATATAGCATCCTTCTCAATGGAGCTAAACAGGTCATAAATGAAAGTCCTTGGGCATTGAAGGCCCTGATTTTAAAAAGGCAAACATTTTACCAGCATAAATGGGGAGCTTGTTACCAGGGCTGCTTAGATCTCTTTATCCAAGATGGAGAAAATTGACTGAGACCCCAAAAGTCTGGGGTTGCGACCCCCAGATGCTGAAGCCTTTGAAGTCTGTTTTATCTTAAATTTGTTTTTTTAACTTTAAAAAAATTTTTTTATTGGTGCATTGCAGTCATACATCTTAATGGAGTACGAGATGGTAGAGGCATACGTGCACATATTACTCATTTAGCCCTTTGAAGTTTCCATTCTAACCCACAGCATACAAATAAGCTTTTAAATTATCTTAGAGTAAAACTGACTCAGCGGCATGGCAGGCAGCGCTTAGCACGTGGCCTCACAGGGACAAAGTATCCTGGGCATGGCCACTCGGAAGGGAGCTCCCGGTTTAGATTGGAGATATTCTGGAAGGAGCAGGAATCCGATGGTCTTATTGGCTAGCCGATCAACCAGGGAAGCCAGAAGCAGTTAGGACCCTGGACATGGAGGTCAAGATGAGAGAAAGCCATCAAGGCGGGTCTGGTTGCCAGGAGAGGATGAAGTGAAGGGTCACCTGGATGCCCAGCATGTCTTGGGGCTATATAGGATGGGATCGGCCCCTGGAAAATAATACAAGGAAGTGTTGGCAAGCAGACATTCTGCAGCAACTGTGGGCTGTGAAAGGAAGGAGGCAGGCCGGTGATCAGGGCGTCCTTTGGACTGGGGCTCTGTGAACATAGGACTTCGGAAAGTTCTCGGCAAGGTTAGTGACAGGCTGAGATTTCTCTCCTGAGTGGAAACAGATTGCCAGAACTTCAATCCCACAGCATATTTTACTGACAGATTGTGTGTGATTTTTTCCCCGGGATGAGGGTGTTTCAAAAGCAGAGGAGGAAAAAGGTGGCTAGGAGGGGGAGATGGGGGAGGAAGGCAGCTGTCAGCTTCAGTGTGGCTGCAGGACAGCTCTCACAGATGTGTGCAGAGCACCAAAGGCCTATACCCCAAGCCGCGGGCCAGTCATCAAGTCAAAGGATGAGCTGGAATATACGAGAAGGTCCCGTGAGGGTGCAGGACACAGGGTCCCGACACAGGGCAGGTTCAGTTCTCATGTGAAACGAACCTCTCTCCTTGCTTCAAATTAAACCAATTTGATCAAAATTTGTAATGCAGAGGAGCATAATTAAATTGAAGATTTTAATTAGGCAGAGTTTTGATGAAACTTAGCAGGAGCCGGCAGGAACAGTCTTGCTGTCTATTAAACACAATCCTGGCTGGTGAAGGGCTCTTTAGTTGATGATCGCTAATGATGACTGCCCGGCTCTCAGCTTCTTTGCTGGTATTCCAGTCTGCCTGGAGGAGGGCAGAGGACTCCGGAGGGGACAGGGAGGAGGGAGAAGCCAAGTAGGACTCTCACATGCCAGGAAGTGCCTCTTTCAAAGGAATGCTCGTGCTAAACTTTTGGGGCACCCAATTGCTTGCTTTCCGTCTGCCAACATGGAGAAATAGTGGAGAATTACGCAGAGGGCTGTTTTCGCAGTAATAAATCAGGATGGGGAGTGCGAGGCTCCTTGCAGGCCGAGAGGCGCCTCTGCCGGCCTTCCTTGCTAATTGCTTTGAGTCTGTCCATTTCATTTCACAAAACTTGAATCAACCCTGACCTCCCAACAACAACAAATTAAAAAAAAAATCAAAGCAGGAATAAGGCTTCTGGGAATTGCGATCTAGGAAGAGCCCTCCATCTTTTCAGATCTGTAGGGGTGGATGCTCAGAGGAGCCCGGGCAGTTTCCTTCATACATACAGCAACCTAGATAAAAGGGAGTCAGCAACCAGCACTCCACTGAGGGAACAAAGCAATGAGTGAAGAAACAAGTGCCTAAGTGACTTGCCCTGGAACTCTCCAGACAGAGAGAGTTAAAAAACACAGGCCAACACACCAATAAAAGAACATTTAAAAATGAAGAACCCCATGCCAGGCATGGTGGCACATGCTTATAATCCCAGTACTTGAGAGGCTGAAACAGGAGGGTCATAGGTTTGAGGCCAGCCTCAGGAACTTAGTGAGACCCTATCTCAAAAAAAAAAAAAAATAGGGCTGGGGGTATAGGTCGAAGATAGAATACTCCTAGGTTCAATTCCCAGTACCACCAATAAAATAATAATAATAATAACAACAATAATAATATAAAAAAACCAGAAAAGCTCTGCAAAATAAAAATAAATAAATAATTAAGTAGAAAAACTTAAGTCAGACATGGCAGCTGCCACCTTACAAAAAGTGTCTTGCATCAAAGAAGAAATCCCCCCTTTTTTCCCTTCTTTCCTTCTCTCCTCTTCTTTATTCAACAAATGTTTACTAAGGCCTCACGACACAGCAAGCCCGGTGTTCTGACAAGTTCTTGAGAATTCCAGTCCCCTCCTGCCCTTGGGCGTCTGACAAACTAAGTCAAGGATCTGGTAGTGGGTGTATACATATGAATTTTGAGGTCTGGGAAGAAATAACAGAGAAGTCATACACTGGCTTAGATCAGGGATCAACAAACCACAGCCAGCGGACTCAATCTGGCCCGTTGCTTGTTTTACAAATAAAGATTTATTAGAACACAGCCACGCCTATTCGTTTATGTATCGTCTATGGCTGCTTTTGCTACAGTGACAAAATTGAGGTTGAGTCGTTGTGACCGGAGCCTTGTGGAGACACAGCTTAAAATATTTAGCGTATGACTCTTCCCCCTCAGTACTAGAGATTAAACTCAGGGAGCACTCTTCCACTGAGCTATAACCTTAACTCTTTTTATTTGGCGGCAGGGCCTTGCTAAGTAGCTCATCCCGGCCTCAAACTTGCAATCTCCCTGCCTCAGCCTTCCTCCTAACTGGAATTACAGGCCTGGTGCAGTGTGGCTTTTGATAGAAAAGCTATGCTGACTTCTGGCTAACATGGGCAAGACAGATTGCTCGGAGAGAATGAGGCTTAATTCAGATCTGGAGGAGGAAGGTTTAGCTGGGTAAGAAATTCTATGTGATAGGTGAGCATGAGGGCTGGGGGACAGGACAGGGACAAATTAGATGTGTTTAAGGACCTGGAGGAAGGTCTGTGTTCTTAGAGGCTGGTAATAAAAGCACAGGTAAGGGCCCAGGTGAATTGGTAGAGGAGAGTGATTTATTTATTTATTTATTTATTTATGGTGCTGGGCATGGAACCCAGGGCCATTCTACCTTTGAGTTACATCCCCAGCCCTGTTTTTTTTTTTTTTTTATTCTTATTTTGAAACAGGGTCTCACTGAGTTGCAAAGGGCCTCAGTAACTGAGGCTGTCCGAGAACCAGGATCCTCTTATCTCAGCCTCCCAAATGTGGGGATTACAAGTGTGCACCACCACGCCCTTTTAACTCAGAGCTTTCTATTTAGATTTTGGGGAGGGATTTAGATATGACGCCAAATGCACTCAAAAGCCATGGGAGGCTTTTACGCGGGAGCGTGGTATGTTGTAATTTTTAAAGAGCACTTGGGCCACCGTGGTGCAGGGAGCTTGGAGGAGAAACGGCCTGCTCAGATGGTGATGTCTTGGATCAAGTTCACCTGCGTAGGAGCGAAGAGCTGTGGGCACTTTGGAGATGCCTTGGGGAGGTAATATTGACAGGATTTAGAAAGAGACTAAATGTTGGTAAGGGAGACTGGAGCGTGGGAGGGATCCAGAGCGATGGCTCCCAGAGGTTTGGTCAGAAGGATCGGAGCCACAGAGAAACCATTTGCTGAGGTTGGGGAGGCTGGCAATAGGGGAACAAAGGTTGAGTGGATGGTTTAAAAGTTCAGTTCTTTTTGTCCTCCTTAAATTGAGATTCGTGTGAGACTCCAAGTTGAGATGACAGGGAGACAGCTGAATATATGACCCAAAGTACAGCAGAGAGGCCCAGACTGAAGATAAAACGTTGTGAGTCGCCGGCAGATAGATGGTATTGGAGCGACGGGATTGGATGAGCTCACCTAGGGTGGGAGGTAAGGAGGAAAGGAAAGAGCAGCAGCTGATGATTTTCTGCAGGCAGCTTGGCCTCAGTGTGGCCTGTTACTCCTCGCTATTTATCAAAGCATCAGGCTGAGGGTAAAATACTGATGAGACTTAATTAAGGAACCTGCGTAAAGAAATGCGGCAAATTATTCTTAAGCACATGCAGCTATTCTGAGATGACTCCCCCCCACCAAAGTGGTATCAAATAGAAGGCCTCATAGCTTTTGCTATAATAAGACTATAAGTAGCACAGGGGCTGGGTGAATGATGAATAGATGGGTTGCTCTCCTAAGCATTTAGACATCCTTTTTGAATTTAACTAGTAGTTATTTATGATGATTCTCAATCACCCCCACTCAGTAGAGTCATCTGACCAGCTGGTTAAAGATAGGAATTCCCTGGATCCCCACCTAGAGAGGTAAGGTCCCACAAATCACTGTTTTTAACAAAGACCCCAGAAGAGTCTGATGTGGGAAACCCATAGTTCAGCATTGGGTACAGTTTTCCTGGCTATTTCAAAAGCAAACTTGAGGTCTGTTCCATTAAAAAAAAGTAAAAAATAAAAAAAACAAAGAAACATATCTTCTAAACTGACAAGAGTCAGTTGGAGATTTGGAGTCTACTTTAAATTTTGTCTTTATTGCTATACTTTGTATCTACAATGAATGTCCCCTGATGGCTTATGTGTTGAAGGCTTGGTCCTCAGCTCAATGCTATTGGGAGGTAGTGGCGCTTTTAAGAAGCAGAGCCCAGTAGGAGGTTATGGGGCACTGTGGGACTCTGGTCTCTTCCTTTTTCTCATTTTTACTTCCTGGCCACCCTGAGTTCAGTACCTTGCTCCACCATATATTCTCCACGGTGACATGCTGCCTCACCACACGCCTAAGAGCAACAAATCCAAATGATCACAAACCCAAACCTAGAAAATGGTGAGCCCAAAGAACCCTTTTCTCTTGATAAGGTGATGGTCTTGGGTACTTGTTACAGTAACCGAAAGCTGACAAACACACAGGCGATGTCATTGTTGACTTATCTGCTTGGCTCCTTCCTCATCCCTCAGCAAGGCTTGAAGACTTTAGTTCATAATAATCTTTCAACCCGTACACATATACATGGTGTTCTCAGGTGTGCACACGACATCTCTGTTTCTGAGGGAAACTCTTCTGCACATGCACATATACACGCCTCACTTTGTCTTTGCAACACTGCCTCGGCCAGGTCCTCGTCACCTCTCACTTTGGTCACTGTCGTAGTGTCCCACCTGCTTCCTTTGCCCGACGAGTCATTAGCAACCACGGTCCATTTCCAAATGTCTTCTGGAGTTAACTAGGATCCTACTCTGTGAGAAAATCTCTTGGTTCCTCCTGGTCTATGGAGAAAAGTCCAAATCCCCTGGCATAGCATTGAACATCTGTTTTAATGGCACCCATCTCTTTTACCAGCAAGGGTTCCTTCAGTTCTGATGTGGTCACCCCAGCCCCACTCACACCTACCTATCCACAGGTACCCCAGTAACACCTGCCCATCTATACCTGTCCAGCCACCTCTGCCTGGACACCTGCCCATACCCACCTGTCCATTCACACTCCAAGAGCCTGATCCTCCTTCCTGTGTTGTGAACATAGCAATTTGCACAGGTCTTTACTGGAGCATTTACTGTGTGACACTGTCTTGTCTCGTGTCCTTTATACCAGTGCCTAAGCCAAACTGTGAAACTAGTCATCTTTGTCTGCAGAGTGTCTAGTTCCATGTCAGGCTCAGAGTTAGGCGTCAGTAAATACGTGGAGGTCTTTTTTTCTACCCTCCTGTCTTTCGGTCAGGTTTTTAACAATCTGAGTTCACAAGGTGATCAGTTGACCTGTCAGCGGGAGCCCATCTTTCATCTTCTGTGTTACAAGTGCCTCGGAATGGAGGTAGGTGAGCGTAGGGTTTTGTTAAAAATAAGAAATCGGATGTTCTCCCTAATATGCAGAAGCTAGGGAGAGAATGGGTCATAGGAGGAACTTTGGATGGAGGAGATACTATAGATGAGCAAATAAGGCAGCCAAACTGAGGGGATGGGAGGGAGGAAGAGGGAAACTCTCTAATGTTCATGATGTACATTACCAAACATATCAATGTCAATCATTAAGCCAAACACAGGAGGGAGGGAGAGGGAATGGGGCGGGAATTGGGTAAGGGCTAATTGGGTGATATGTGCCTGTGTCTCCACCATCTTGTGCCCCATTAAGATGTATCACTACAGCTGGGCATTGTGGCGCAGCACGCTTGTAATCCCAGCGTTCGGGAGGTTGAGACCAGAGGATCGCGATTCACGGACAGCCTCAGCTACTTAGTGAGGCCCTCTGCAACTTAGTGAGACCCTGTTTCAAAATAAAGAATAAAAACTAGGTCAGGGGGTGTAGCTCGGAGGTCGAATGCCCCTGATTTCCATCCCCAGACCCCCCCCCCACACAAAAATGTATGACTACAATGCACCAATTTATTTATTTTTTAAACAAATTTTTATTGAATATAAATGGTATATATTTAAACTATACTTGGTGCCCTCTCCCCCCCTGCCACCATTTTCCCTTCCCCCCTCCCACCAATGGTTGTCCAGGGTAACCATGCCATATTCATAATTTTACACATATTCAGATGTAGACCCTCATTAATCAAGTTCAGCCTTCCTCCTCTCCTATCTTTTCACTCAAACATTGCTGATATTTCCCCTCCATTACCTGGAGTACCACTGGTATCCTCTGCGTTTCCTAGTTTGGGCATATTAGAGGAAACATATGTACCTTCTCCTTCTGTACTTGGCTGATCTCACTTAACATAATTTTCTCCAGGACTTTCCATCTTCTACAGTGCAACAATTAAAAAAAAAACAAAAAAAAAACAAAAAAAAAACAAGAGTTGGTGGGTGCCTAAAGGGCAGCAGAGTGACTTTGAATAAGATTCCTTGGCTTAGTGTGCAGCCTTCCTACAACCTGATATCGTGCCTCCGTCTGTTTTCTCAGTTGTGTTCCGATCATTTAGGCTGCTACGTACTGACCTCTGCACAAACAAGACATATGTATTCCATACACACCCAGTAGATCCACGTGGTTCATTATCTTCATTACCCAAAATAAAAATGGAATGAGAGGTCTTGAAAATCACAGGAGCTGTCCTTGGCCTGGAATCCTTGAATGGATATTAGGCCATCCACCAGCATCTCTGCGTCATAGATAACATGTATGCATACGTATGTGAAGTCTTCTGGGGGTAAGTCCCATAAGGTTTGGTAAGATTTTCAAAGGGGTCTGACATCCATAGGAGCTGGGATCCACTGATTTAGAATATATTTTGCACCTATTTTTAATGCTCAAATTTAAAATTAACATATGAATCTTTAAAGGCCTTGGAAATGTGAGTATTTTAATGCTCTCTTTTGACTCCTGTGTCCTCGCATCTCCAGACTTGCTTTTTCCACCTCGAAGCCAAGAAAAGAGCAAGTAGGCATCATTTCTAATAAATCCTGCAAATAAAACCAGCTTCTGCTGCATTAGATCACTGTAAAACAATTTCTGGAGGCCCAGGGGATTAAATAATAGAAGAAAATACTTTCCACTAAACCATGCAGATGATAGAAAATCTTCTCACTCTCATAATTTACACAGATTACTCCAAGACAAATTGGTCATTGGAGCTGATCATGTTGATCACTGAAATGCGGTGCAAATTGTCTCCTGGGTTGGGAAATGTTGTCGATGGCGCTGTGAGGCCCGTGTTACTGATGCACCCGCTTGCAAGTGCACCTTAAGAAACACTCTGTGATCTTAAAGCCACAGTGAGCATGATTTGCTTACAAAACAGTTGTCTTTAGTCTCTGGAATCAACAAGTGGAAATGTCCGGGGTTCATTTAACATCCTTTGAGTGCGCCTGCCACCGGGGTCTTCTGGGAAAGGGGCCCTGATAATCAAGGGTGGTATTGCTGGTTTCAGCTCTGCCATGCCCCGTCATTCCCAAGCTATTCTTCCTTAAATATTTTCATCTCATTCAACACCATCTTATTTCCTCTCTCCCCGTCACTAAGTCCTCTTGAGTTAACCCCACCCCCTGTCTTCCTCTCTCTGTCTGTCCTTTTCTTTAATTTGGGAATTCCAAAATCATTCATCTGGATGACAGCGGTGGCTTCCTTCCTAGTTTTGCTTACTCCATCCTTGCCTTTAACTCCAGGTTTGAGGAAATTTCTTAAAGCCCCAAATTGGCCAGGCCTATCTTATCTCCTATCAATGCTGTTTTTCCACAGAGAGCCCGGTGTCTCCCCCAAACAAATGCAGAGGGAGCATCAGTTTGAAGAAGAATCAGAATGTCATTCAAAGGATGTCCCTCTCTGGCCACACCTGGTTGATGACTCCCTGTGACCCACGCTTGGGTGCTGCTCTAATCACCTTCCCATCACTCGGAATACCTGAGACAATCAACCTAGACAGAGAAAAGATTTATCTAGGCTGGCAGTGTTAGAGGTTTTAGTCCATGATTGGCTAGTTCCATGGTGTTGGGCCTCCGAAGCGATACTTCATGGCAGGAATGAGTTGGAACACAACTGTATGCTACATGGCCAGGAAGCAAGAGAGAAAAAGAAAGGGGCTGACCTCTCCTAGTCCTGTGAGGACATGCCCCCAAAGACCTAAGGACCTCCCACCAAGCCCCACCCCCTAAAGGCTCCACCACCTCCCAGAAGGGCCACCTGGAGACCAAGGTTTTGGCACATGGACAGTTAGGATTGTGGGAGACATTCAAAATCTGAACTGCAGCAGCTGTTGACTACACCACCAGCCTGAGTTCTGGGAGAGCAAGGGGCTGGGATTCCACCCCAGTGCCTGGCACACAGGAACTAATAGGTACATGTTGAGTGGCTCACAACGTGAAGATAACAAAAAGATGTTTTGTTGATGGCAACATGGATAATGAAAGCACAAATGTCTTACAATAAAAGCAAAACATGTTGATGGTACAGAGCTAGTGCGATTCTTTCTTTCCTTTTTCTCTTTCCTTCTTTCTACCTCTTTAATGTCTGTGGTGCTGAGGATTAAACTCAGAAGCATTCTACCTCCAGGCTATACCCCCAGCCTCCCTTTTTTTAAAATATTGAAACAAGGTCTCAGTAAGTTGCTGAGGCCTGTTTTGAACCTGTGATATTCCTGCCCCAGCCATGCCCCCCACAAGTAGTAAGATTACAGGCATGTGCCACCACCCCCAGCCGAGATGGTGTATTTCTTTTCTGATGTTCACTAATCCTCATATAAGCTCAATATTTTTTGTATAAAATGCTTTTCCTTGCATCTCATATAGTGGTGAGGATGAAGCTAGGCTGCAGAACTAGCTTCTCTTTTTAACTCCTTGCTTTGAACTTACTGCACATGGGGTTAAGTGAAGAAGCCAAGTCCACCAGTGGTATATCTGGGATTAGAACGAATGAGGTTTTTCTCATTCCTAAAGGAAGGTGATATTGTATAATTATCCAAGTCACAAACTGATACATGTCTGGCTAAGATTGCCACATAAGCCTCAAATCCTAAACAGCACTACACAAAACACCAAATATTCATATCAGTCAAGGACTATAGGGGACAATTCAATAGACCTTTCCTGCCAAGTCTTGCCTGGTCTTAAACTACAGACAAAATGAGGATCTCTTAAAATGGTTATTAAATGGCCAGGCGTGGTGGTGCACGCTTGTAATCCCTGCGTTTGGGAGGCCGAGACAGGAGGATCGCGCAGGTTCGAAACCAGCCGCACTGGCGTAAGAGATCCTGTTTCAAAAATATTAAAAAAAATAGGTCTGGGAGTATAGCCCGGAGGTAGAAGGGCTTCCAGGAACCCCAGTACCACACACACACAAAAAAAGGTTACTAAGTCCTAACTCATTATTCTTTCGCTCTTTGGCTAAAAAAATGTAACAGCTTAATTCTGATAAACAAGTACCTATACAGATTCTAGTATCTAGGTGACAAGCAACCATCGAACTAATGGGCATGAGGTTGATTAGGTTGCATTATATACACATGTTAATTCTGCCCCAAGATGCATTTCATTATCCATCCCAGGATAGATTCCATCTCTCTGATACAAGTTATGGGTCTATGGAACCCAAGTTGAGGCTTTCCTAAAGATCCAGTCACAGTAAAAGATTTAGAATTTTCAAGTTGAGAAAGGCCCTCTTCAATTGCAAAAAAAAAAAAAGAAAAAGAAAAATTTATCATCTGTTCTCAGTTCTTCTTTTCTTTTCTTTCTTCTCTCTGTTACTTTAAGAAAAATCTTTTTCCGTGTCCTGATGCCCTGGTGAAGGCATCAATCATGGTATCCCTGCTTCACCCCAGGAAAGAGCTGGGACCCAGATCAGCCAATCTGTTCACATCCCTTCCTGGACCACAGCGACTAGTTCAAATCTGAGCATAAATCCAAGTGGGACTCATTAGATTCTCCCAGGACTGATATTTGAATGCAAAGTCCTCTTTCTTTTGTGGAAGCTAAGTTAAAGACCGTGGGTGTATGGCTGGCAGTAGCCATCTGCCATTTGGTGAGATTTAGCTGCAAGACAAGGTCAGCAAAGACAAGTGGCGGTGGTGTTGGTGATGACAGAGGAGAACTACTGAGTGTTACTTAGAGAGCCAAGCACCATTCTAAGTGATTTGCATGTAATAACTCATTTAATCTTCATAATCTCATAATTGTGATTACTGTTATCTTCATGCACAATTTAAACCCAGGCAGCCTGGCTTCTAAGCCTGTTCTCAGCCATCCTGCACTGCTGCCTCTCATGGTATCGACCAAGGAGAAAGAAGAGACCAAAGGAAAGGTGTAGGTGCTCAGGATACTGGTGGGGGGAGCGCTGCCATCTAGCCGTGCCTGAGCCCAGGATTCCTGGACTCTCCGTTCAGTTGCCCAACACATTTGTATTGTAGCCAGTTGGAGCTGGTTTCTTGCCAACTTGCCTGAAATACTCTGCTTCCTACTGTCAGTCATTCTGATTGTCTGTCTTACTGCCTTGCCATAAAAGGTAATAAATAATTGGCAAAATATTATAATACTGTAGAACTTAGAAAATCAAAGATAGCATCAATAAAACTCGTCTGTAATACAACTAACTTAAAATAATTATTTTTATGCTTTCTTTCAGTCGTGTGTGTGTGTGTGTGTGTGTGTGTATTATTTCTTTTGAAACAGAATCTCACTAGGTTTCTGAGAGTCTTCCTAAATTGCTGAAGTTGGTCTCCAGCCTGTGATCCTCCTGTCTCAGCCTGCCAAGTACTGAGATAACAGGCATGTGCCACCACGCCTGGCCCATCTTTTTACATTCACATATGTATGATACATGTATATGCCTATGAGCTCATGTATATACATTTTTTAATCCTATCCTTTTTTTTTTCCAGTACTGGGGATAGAACCCAGGGGCATTCTACCTCTGAGCAATACCCCTAGCCCTATTTTTTATTCTTTTCTTTTCTTTTTTTTTTTTGAGGGTCTAGGGATGGAACCCAGGAGCATTCGACCTTCAAGATACGCCCCCCGCCCTATTTTTTTTATTCTTTAATTTGAAGCAGGGTTTTACGGAGTTGCAAAGGATCTCACTAAGTAACTGAGGCTGTCTGAAAACCAAGATCCTCCTGTGTCAGCCTCCAAAATGCTGGGATTACAAATGTGTGCCACCATACCCAGCTTTAATCCTATCTTTTTAAGCACTATATCATAAGCATTGCCCTGTGTTAAATATTTTGAAAACATAATCTTAAGGGCAGTATAATTGCATATGTGGATGCATGTATCTGGGCTCCTGCCTGTCCATGGATAAACAGTTGTGTGTCCTACCATCCATTTACTATGTGCTTCCTAAAGCTTGACTTCTTTTTTTATTTTTATAGATTTTTTTTTAACCGAAGATTGTAAGGACAGGCTTGGCCTCTGCCTCGGTGCCCAGGGATTGGCAACAAGCCCTACAAACCACATCAGCTCCTGCCCCATCTTGGCCTCCCACGTCAGAGATGTCAGGGTGGAGGCACCTTGCTCTTCCTTGTCCTTCTGCCCTTGAGCAGAAGTCTTCCGGGCTCTGCCACAGCAGGTTGGTTATCAGAGGCTCTCAGGGGAAGGCCCAAGCCTCTATCACAGAGTGGCAAGCACAAAGCCAGGCTGGCTGGGCAGCACCAGGCACAATTTATCTTAAGGCATGCGGTGCTACCAGTTAGCACAGTAAGAAACCTCCTGTCCCTGCGTTTTTAACTCCACACATCAACAACAATTTGCTTGGCAAAGCCCTGGGTGCTAGGCCTAAATATTCGAAGCATCAGCAAAAAAAACATAAGGAGAGCATTGAGTAATTAGATTTAAAATACCAGATAAGCTCTCTTCGCTGTATCCCACCCAGTTAGTGCTGTATAAAGGCTCATAACACTTATAAAGCACTAAATGCCATGTAAATGACTTGCTATTGACACGTCAATGAGAAAAAGAGAAGGTGAATGGAAGGAATAAAAATAGCACCACTGTATACGAGGCAGATGTCAGTCCCATATTTGGTAAATTTCTGGTTGTCACCCCAAACCACAGGCATGGTGGATTAGGATGACAGACTTCTCAGCCCCAGCCGGGGATTAAGACACATGTTAGAGACTGAGGTGCGAGGTGGTCCATAGTCAAGGAGAACATGGAGCCAGAGGGGGTCACAAAAGGGCAGCCATCCCAAGCCAAGCACAATCGCAAAAGCAGAAGCAGCCACACAGCCCGATATTCATGCATATTTTACCCGCTACGAGCAATGTGACTGCGATTACAACTATTAATTACCCAGTTTGAGACTTACTACCAATCACTATCATTTATGGAGGACTAACTTTGAGTCAATGATGGTGCAAATGGTTTCACATGACTCATCTTATTCAATCTTCATAATTATCCATTTATATTTTTTTTGTGTGTGTGTGTGTGTGATACTGAAGATTGAATCCAGGAACATTCTACCTCCAAGCTACAGCCCCAGACTTTTTTTTTTTTTTAATTTTGAAACAGGGGTCTCTCTAAGTTGCAAAGGGTCTCATTAAGTAGCTGAGGCTGGCCCAAAACCTCCTGTCTCAGCCTCCCAAGTACTGAGTTTACAGATGTAATCCCATGCCTGGCTAATAATTATCCTTTTGTTATTTTTTATTTAATTTTATGTATTTATGTATTTACTTTGGTGGTACTGGGGTTACTGGAAACCCTTCTACATCTGGGCTACACTCCCAGACCTATTTTATATTTTTATTTGGAAACAGGGTCTCTTAAGCCAGTGAGGCTGGCTTCGAACCTGTGCGATCCTCCTGTCTCTGCCTCCCAAGCGCGGGGATTACAAGTGTGCGCCACCACGCCCAGCTTATCCTTGTAAATGGATCTTTTTTGTTATCTCTACCTTATTGATGAGAAAACTATAGCTCAGAGAGCCAAAGCAACTTGTGGAAGGTCAAACAGAGAGCATGTGTGTGGCCCACAGACACCTAGATCCAGTCATCCTGTCCTCTGTATTGTAGCTGTTAAGTCCCCACCATGTACTAAGCCTGGATTAGGCACTGGGACTACAGAGGAACCTTAGACACTGATTCCTGGGAAAGACAAAGCTGAAAATGACCAGATGAGGCCTTGGAGTCAGGAGATGGGTGTTCCCAGCAGTTATCACTGAAATCCTCCCAAAAGTAAAATCCAGAGTGTCACAGCAACCCCTAGAAGAAATACCCAATTCTGCTTGGGCAGGTTGGAGATAACTCTTCCTGGCTCTCAAAGGATGACAAGGTATAGAGATGAGCAATGTGTTTAAAGTGGGGAACAGCACAAGCAGAGACAAGGAGACCTGTGGGAATGTGGCTCCAGCAAGTGATAATGCAGAGACACACAGAAAAGTAGAGTCTTCAGGAACCAAAGTATCATAGCTCTCTTCTGCTGGTGTCTGCATGCAGCAGAGAGTCTTTGGGTGCACACAGCTCGGGGCCCCTGCAGAGCTGATGAGGCAGCCTTCCCTCCTCAACATGCTGCCCACAAGCCCTGCCTCCTCACCCAGGACCTCCTGACTGGCTCTACTGTTTGCCAGCTCTTAGTACTGAAATCCTACATATTAAATTGTTGGCTTCTTTGCTCTTTTATGACTTCTCTCTCCCAAGCTTCCCGAGAGCAGAGATTTTGACCATCTTGTTCTCTGCTTTTTTTTTTTTTCTCTCTCCATAGAATAAAGTCTGGCACATGTAGGTCCTTGATATTTGCTAATGGAATAGAATAACCTGGAAGAGAAAAAAGGAGTCTTGCTGCCAGTCAGGGGCAGGAAAATTGGAAGTCCTGCTCTGAGCCAGGGCCCTGTCATTCACCTGGATTCACAGTTTCTCTGTAGTTACTTTTATGTGGTTTGAAGTCAAAATAGCTCCCATTTTCCTTCAGTGGCCTGAGGAAATTAAAAAGTGGTGGCCCTATGCCTGTAATCTAGAGCTTCCTTTCACCCACCTTCAAATGCTGCCAGGCAAACTGCCTGCACTGGACCACCATTCCCGTCCTGTGCCCAAGGCAGACATTACGAATCAATCATGGCAATTTTCCCTACCGTCTTAGAATCTTTGTCAGTACTGCACTCCAGCCAGACACTGCTAGTCAATAGTTGGTGGCATTCACGATGACACTTACTTCCCATGCTGAGCATGAATTAATACTTGTGAGAAAAACACAATAGAAGTAGGTGTAAGGAGGAAGGGATAAATCCATATTCCAGGGAAATAGAGGGGGCTTTATGTCTTTAGACCTACCTAATGACGGCAAACAGAACTGCTCAGGGACAATTTGGGCCAGTGGTTAGGAGCGTGAACCCTGATATCAGGTTGGCAGAATCCAGTCCTGGTTTTTATAGTTTCCTGGCCTTGTGGCTGTAAGCAAGTTACTTGAGCTCTCTGAACCTCAGCATCCTCCTCTGTAAAACACAACTAATGACCACACCCACTCACCAGATCCCTGTCCAGCAAACATGTGACATAATAGGTTCTCAATATTTTGCTGCTGATCCCCCCCCCCCAGAACTGACAAATTTATGGGTACAAATCCAACCAGGGCCTGAATCTTGGACTGCAGAAATATTTACCCTGAAATTAGTCTGCTTTCTAATAGGAACATAAAAGATAAGACCATTCCTGCTCATCTCCAACAAGTTTTCTATTTTCTTTTTTCAATTTCTATTCATATTTAAACTGCTATTTTAGAAAAACATTAAATAAAATGCTTTAAACAATAAGTGCTCTCCAAATTCACCTTTTTCCATAAGTCATTTCACTTTTTGTGTTTCCTTTTAAGCTTTTCCCCCAAAGCAGTTTTATTAACAATATAATAATCATGGCCTTCCTGTTTTTCCTGTTAACTCTATAAGACCCGGGATTTTCTTTTTCTTTTTCTTTTTTTTCTTTCTTTTTTTTTTTTTTTTTGGTGGTACTGGGGTTCCTGGAAGCCCTTCTACCTCCGGGCTACACCCCCAGACCTACTTTTACTTTTTTTTTTTTTAATTTGGAAACAGGGTCTCCTAAGCCAGCGCACGCAGCTGGCTTCGAACCTGTGCGGTCCTTCTGTCTCTGCCTCCCAAGCGTGGGGATTACAAGCGTGCGCCACCACGCCCGGCTGATTTTATTTCTAAAACCTCTTTTCCACCACTCTGCTGCTACATGGAAGCTGCTTGCCCTCTCTCGAGCTCAGTGCCCCTGTCTGTCAAATGGGAATAAAAACAAGTGCATAGCTCACCTCGTAGAATTGTTAGAACAGATGAGAATGTGGATATGAAAATAGGAAGTGAAAAAAGTAAAATATAATAATAGCTAATCCTTAGTCAAAGGAGCAAGTGAAATAAAAAATAAATACAAAGGAACTTAAGTAAAGTGGTATTATTCAAGAGGAGAGAAAGGAAAGTTGGACTGTAAAAGTTAAAGCAGATGAAAATATAATGCCTTGCACTGCAGAGTTGGCTTGAAGCCCTTCACAAACGCTATGGAATTTCACCCAGGTAATTCCCTTTGGTGATTATGGTGAATTGTTGGATTTCCTGTGTGGCTTTGAGTCATCTCCCCTTTTTCTGCAAAAAACATTTTAAATTCAATGACCATTTTTCTCCATGTTCACAAATTATAAAATATTCTCCAGGGTCCTCAAATATTTAGAGACCATATTGAACAAAATCCCCTGTGAGTTGCACTAAGTAGTAAAGAAAAATTAACAAACCGAAATGACAGGCAAAAGTAGATTCATGCATGAACATTTAAGAAACCCAGACATTAAGTCACTCCATCTTTCTAGAGCTTCCCCAAGGAAATTCCTTACATGGAAAGATTACTGAGCAATGTTGAGTTAGCTGAGAATCTCATGGGGCAATGGTAGAGAGAGTTTTCCACTGTAAGCAACTTGAAATACCCTGCATCAGTTAGTAGAAGTTAGGTTATGCTGCTGTAACATTCTCCAAATCTCAGAGCCTAGCACAACAAATGTTTATTTCTCATTCACTCTGAATCTCCAACCTGGGTGGACAGATAGGTTCTGCTCATTGTACTATTCAGGAAAAGAGGTGGATAGGGATTCCCTCTGGACAAGATCTCCCACGCACACTTACAAGAGAAGACCAAAACAAGGTCCAGAAATAACAAACGTCTCTTCTCCTCACTTCTGCTCACTTCGTTGACCAAAGCCAAAAGCACAATCACACCTAACCTCAAAGGAGGTGGAAATATGCAGTATCATGTATGTCTGGAAAGAGAACCCGAAATGTTCAGTGGACAGCAAGAACGGCTACCATGCACTTCTTTGATATTTATTCTTCAGGTCTTAGATTCTGTCTTAAATAAATTTTTCATAGCTCCAAAATAGAATATTTTTCTTTCCCCAACATGGCAAGTTTCAGGGAGGACCATGGCCCCAGGACATGATCTCCTTGTGTGAAACAGAAACAGCTTGGTTTGTGTCAACTGTTTGTTTAGCTTGCTGTAGGAGGAATTCAGGGGCATACATGGAGCGGGAGAAATGTGTCCCGCCTCCCATGGGAATGCAGATATGCAGAGTGGAGAATGTAACTCTACATCTTAATATAAGCTCCTCTTGGTATTTGGGAATCTGCCCCTTGCTGCTGCTTAACACAGACTCTGTTCTCACACCCCAGGCAAGAGTGACATCTGGGATGCCAAGGGACATTTGATTCTGCTGCAGGAGGTTAGCCGAGAAAGGTCATTATTTTAGTTTTGCAAGAACACATGGGGCCAACGCGGGGCTGTTTGTTTGGACAGACCCCATCAATCTTGTTCTTTGGCCCCCCAGCTGCTTGAAGAATCTTTTTAGAATATTTTCTGGGAGTCAGGAAGCAAGAAACAATAAGCAATATCTTACTTTCTGCTAATTGGCTTGAAATCATCTTCTAGTTGACCGAGTAGCCTTGTTTCTCCGACTGAGACCCTTCCTTACTTGTACAACAACACCATGTGCCTCGCAACCTTCTTTTTCAGTTCTACAACTGAGACGATATTTTTTCTTCAGGGTGCAGAGGCCTCCACCATGGGAAAAGCCATAGTAAGAGACTTCTTACATGTACTGTAAGCTCATGAAAGCTCTACCCTTCCCACCATGACCTTCTTTTTTAAATAAGAATAATGAGACTCAGAGATACCAAGAGTCCAGTGCACTGGGGCCAAGGCACGAATCCAACCCAGCTTCGATGACTCCCCATGCAGACTCTTCCCATCACGCTAGCAGGTCATTCCAGCATTGACTAAGCTCTTGTGAAATGTAATGGCCTTGTGAGGACATAGCAAGAGAGGCAGTGCTGTCCAGAAAAGGCTTGTGTCCAGCTGAAAATGTGTTTGCGGTCAAAAGAGTTGCTCCTGGTCCTGAACTTGATTCAGAGTCAGCCTCAAATATCCTTTGAGCATTTCTCCTCTCCAGACGCACCTGCAAAGATGTGTCATGCATCTATTAGAGATGCAAACTCTGGGGCAAAGATATCTGTGACAATGCCCAGCACATGAGTCTCCTGCTGCCCAAGCACAGGAGTCTCCTCCTCTCCTCCCAAAGATGCAAGTGTTGCATCTACACAGATATACACACACAGCGTCTGCAACCTGGCTTGAAGCAGTCCCCTAATGAGCTCTGAGTGTGATCTGGGGGTAATAGAAAGACCTCCATTGGAATTGCCTCCTGTTTTATATTTTATTTGGAAACAGGGTCTCACTAAGTTGCTGAAAGCCTCACTAAGTAGCTGAGGCTGGCTTCGAACCTCTGTGATCCTCCCTTCTCAGCCTCCCAAGTGCTGGGATTACACGTGTACGCCACCACGCCCGGCTAGAGGACTTCTTTATAGGTCACATCTTACCCACTTCCTCATCGACTCTGAAATTCTCAGTGTTCAATAATTACCATCAAAAAATATTGATATGAAGCTATTTTTGTAGCAAAAAAAAGTACTTATTGATTTTCCCTGCATCTGTTTGCCATCAAAATTCAAGGTGCGGGGCCCTCCTCACTGTCAATCATCAGCTGTGTTGGCCCCATTTGTCCTTCTAGACTCGGGGCATGTGAAAAGGACAAGTAAAATCATTCTTGCAAAATCTGCCATATTCAGAAATGTAGAACTTCAGAGGAAAACAGAGCTTTGTGTATCCCCTTCCTTCATTTGAGTTGTTTCTTCTTTGAAAGCTAATTTCTGACTGTAATTCAGGGAGAAAGGAGGCTCAAGCAATCATTCTGCAAATCTGATCTGCAGAGTCAGCCCATTGGGATGCCGTTTCCTGGAGCTAGAATTTTGGCCACAATCATCTGGGAAACTTTCCTCTTCTTCTAATATATTCTGCCGATGGAGACCTAGTAAATCATGCCAAAAATGCTTCCCAATTTGTATAGCCATTTGAGATTTTTTTTTTTGCAAACTCTTGTCATATTAATCATCTCATTTGATCTTCACAACTATTTTGGGATATGGCTAGAGAAGGAACTGGGAGTCATAGGCTACAAATGAGAGAAGTGAGTTCAGAGAGGCCAGCAACTCGCTCAAGGTCACACAGCCAGTTAGTGAGAGAACCAAGTCTAGAGACTACCTCCTACCCTGCAGCTTTAGATGTAGACTAGATCACAAGCACCGATCAGTGCACTCTGGCCCTAAATCATTAACCCAACCATAAAATCCCCAAGAACTAAGATGTCCCCTTTGGACAATTATTTTAATTAATTAATTAATTAATTAATTGTTTGTGTGTATGTGTGTGTGTTTGTGTGTGTTGTTGGAGATTGAACAAAGAGGTATTCTACCTCTGAGATTCACTCCTCTCATTAAGGTTTGACTTGGGGACCATGGTTGTCCTTTCGGAGCTGTACGTACCACCCTGGTCACTTCTTGTTCTTTCCCCGCTGGTCTGCCTGATGCTTGCACGCATCAGAGGATGGGGGAATGGTTTGGTAAATCTTTCTTTGATTTCTTTTAAATGAAATCCTATTTACAAGACACACTTCACTTCTTTTGATGTGCCGTTCACTAATTAGTTAACATCTGAGAGCAGGTTCCCTGGGAGAGAAAAAAAATTAATTAGCTCATTCCATCTCGAAAAGACACAATTCTTGAACTAATTATGGTATTTGAATGATTAATCTCCTTTAAATACACATGTGTTCAGGAGTATTACAGTTAGTAAGAATGTGTAATGAGAAGGAAGACAGAAAGAAAGGGAAATGAGATGAGGTTGCATTGTGAAGCAAAAATCTTGCCCAGTGCACCCAGGGGAGAGTTTAAGACTTCTTTGTCATCAGGTAGAATGTCATTGGTATACAAAATAGTGTCATTGAGAAAGATTGTTCTAAATCCTCCTCAAGGCTTCCACTCTCTGCTTCTTTACTAACCCTCTTAGTCAATGTTTTTATATCAATCAAATTATGTACAGGAGCCTGCTACCAGAAGGGAGGGTCACTTGGTTCATACTAAAGTGTTAATGACTGCTGTCACTTCTTACCTAGTTTTACTTCTCCCACAATTGTTTACTCTTCACAGGAAGCTAATGAAGGATCCTCTTTTACAGAATTTTAGGAGATGTCATATAGATGTCACTGAAGATTGGCAGTAGCTGGGTACCACAGCCTGAATAGAATAGAATAGATTAGTGGAAAATGGTGCTGGGGTGGATTCGTGATGTCTGTCCAGAGCACAGAGTTGGGAGTGCCCATGTGTAAATCATGAGTCGACCATCCTGATTGTAGCTTGTAGGACTTGTAGGAACAGGATATTAGAGAGACTAGGTAGAGCTTTCTGGAGTTCATGAAATCACCCTATGCAGGGGAATGGCCTATTCCACTAAAAACGTGGCTGCTATTACTGACCATATGTCCAGGGGTGATTTCTTTTATTTTGATATTTCTATTGTAAATTTTGGGTTGACCTAAGATAAATATTTGTTGGAAAAGCACAGAAGTACCAGCATAGCATGAAAAGAAGTGGGTAGCTAAAGCTGGACAGTTAATGTAAAAGTTTAAGGCTAAGTGAGACGAGGGAAGGGTAGAATTCTAACAGACTGGCTGTGGTTTGGATGAGGGGCTTTGAGAAATCTGTGTGTTTGAGGCTTGCTCCCCAAGAGAACACTGTTAGGAGGTGCTATGGGCTTTTAGGAGGTGGGGCCTCATGGGTACTCCTTAGGTCGCTGGGGGCATCTCAAGGGGGATTGTGGATCTCTGGTCTCTTTCTCTTTGCCTCCTGGTTGATGAGATGGATGTTTGCTCTACTCTATCTTCCTACCAAGTGCTGCCTCTCCAGGAACCCAAAGCAATAAGGCCGCTTAGTCAAGAACAGAACCCTCCACATTCATGAGCCAAACAAACCTTTTCTGTTTGTAAATTAACCATCTCAGGTATTTCCCTATAGTAACAGAAAACTAACACATGTCAACTGAAATTATGCGTAGATTTATCTCCTGGTAGCCGACACAAAATGATCAACATGTTCAGTTAGACAGTTAATGTTCAGTCAGACAGTTCTCATTATATAATTTAAAATCCTCTGCAAGTTTATCCAGAAAGAAGACAACAATCTTTCCTGGCACCAAGTCCTGGGAGATTTGTATCCTCTGGCTTATCTTTATTAAAGATCATTGAGTAATACTGAGCCAATGACTTTGAAAAGCACCTTGTAAGAGATCCCGCAATATTATCTAAATGGAGTTTTTGTATCAACTCTCTAAGATGTAGTGGACAGAGCGTTAAATTGTTGAATACACTTGGATAATCGGAGGGTTATCATAGGAACTCCAACATCCCGCCTCAGCAAGGTGGGCTCTGGCCTTCTCTATAAGTGTTTTCCTTGTGCCTTTCCTGTTTTCAGTGATCTCTGTGGTCTGGGCTGAAGATAAATGTCTTACTGTTAGGTAAAGACCAAGCCAACCCTCATACATGCAACACTTTCCTCCATCTCAGTCCCATCTGGGTAAACTGAGGCACCATGTAGCACAAGAAGCAGGGGAGGGGTGAGCCCTTGTCTGGGTGTGTTCATGTGCCCTTACCAGAGTCCTTCTGCTTCTCTTAAACTTTTCTTTCTTATCTGGAAAATACAGATTGGAAAAGGTAAAAGATTTATCTGAAGAGGAACCAGAGTATAAATACAGATAGTTGCATTATCAGAGGCATGCCAACTTTTTCTAGTTTAGAGAAAATAAATGTCCGGTTTTGAAATCCAGACAGGCTCTTTTATAACAACTTAACTCTGCCATCAAAACATAAAAACACCTATAGACTGCAGGGGAAAAGGTGTCCCTGTGTTCCAGCGCAACTATTTACAAAAACAGTGAGCTAGAATTTAACCCGTCTTGCTGACCATTTGGTGCGATGATCCAAGACAGAATCATTCAATAAACAGGACACAATACACAAATGCTAGCTATATATGAAATTTTAAATTTCCTACTAACCATGTTTTTTTTTTTTTTTTTAAAAAAAAGGCTTTTTTAAAAAGGTAAAATTCCTGGGCATGGTGGCACATGCTTGTAATCCCTGTACTTGGAAGGCTAAGACAAGAGGATCGAAACAGGGCTTGAGGTATAGCTCAAAGATAGAATAGCCCTGGATTCAACCCCCAGTACCGCAAATAAAAAGTAAAATTAATTTTAACGATATATTTTATTTTGCACAATATATTTCAATGTGAAATCAATATACATCTTATCGCATATTTTCTCCTATTTTTCTTTTTTTTTTTTTGCAGTATTGAGGAGTAAACCCAGGGGTATTCTACCTCTGAGCTACATCCCCAACCCTGTTTTTTTATTCTTTATTTTGAAACAGGGTCTCACTAAGTTGCAGAGGGCCTCACTAAGTAGCTGAGGCTGGCTTTGAACCTGCAATCCTCCTGTCTCGGCCTCCCAAGTACTGGGATTACAAGTGTGCACCATTATGCCTGGCTCCTTTTACTTTTTTTTTTAGTGTTGTTCTTTTTTTTAAATATTTATGTGTTTATTTATTTTGGTACTAGGAATTGAACTTGGGAGCATTCTATCTCTGAGTTATACTTTCAGCCCTATTTTTTTATATATATTTTTACTTTGAAACAGGGTCTCACTAGGTTGGTGAGAGTCTCATTACTTGCTCAGGCTGTCCTCAAACTTAAAATTCTCTTGTCTCAGCCTCCCAAGGTTGAGAGATTACAGAATTGCACCACCATGCCTGGCTTTAAAATATCTTACTTGCATTATATATGGATTGTATTATATGTATATATATGTGTGTGTATTATATTGTATACATATACACATGTATATATACATATATAATTGTATTATAACTGCACAGTAGTGAGATCCATTGTGGCTCATTTATGCATACAAAACACATTATTTGATCAGTTTTATTCCCGCACCTCCCTCCTCACTGCCCTGCTAATACAAGGTCTTTAAGATCCGGGCTCTATTTTATGTGTATCTGTGAAACCCACCACATCTTGAGGGCTAGGTCGCCACATGTGGCTGGAGGCTTACTGTGCCCTGCTTAGATGGTCTCCCTACTCTAAACTTCCTCCCTGTATCCCATGAGAAAATAGAAAGGCAGGAGCCATTGTTCTGCTTCCTCCTTCCTGATCATCATTTTGTGTAAGGCTGCAGAAGACGCGAATGCTGAGAGGTCGACTCCATTACCTTCTCCCCCGCAATTAGTCAACAGCTGATAACATCTTTGTTCAGAGCTTCAGAAAATGCATCCTCTCACTCACGTCAGCACTCCCCTAAGGGGACAGAGGTGTGAGCATCACTCCTAGTGATAAGTCCATAGACAGCGAGGTGGGCTAAGGACTTGGGTTGGAGGAGCAACTCATGATGAGATATTTTTCCCCAGTCTCATGCTTTGTGTTCATGAGCATTCCAATTCACTTGGTACCTCCCAGCATGATCCGTTTTCCTTTTTATTTGGAGTTTCCTACCTGTTAATGTATTTGAACCCCCTGCCCTGTACACCCTCCCTTCAAAAACTTGCTCTTCTCGTCACAAATCTGTGACCAAAATTTATGCTTCACGAAGATGCACCGCATCCATCACAGCACCCTGGGGAATAGTTTCTATAACAAGATGGGGAATCGTTTATATAACAAGATGTTAAACTCGACGTTTCAACTGAGCCCCAAGACACAATGGGTTTCAAAGGCTAAGGTGAGTCACGGCAGATCATCATGAAGAGGTTTCCTTTGAGAACTGGTATGTGATTCAAGCCCTCTCCTCCTAGTAGGGGCAAAAACAGGGGGAGAGAGGACCCCTCTCCATCCCACTCCCCTCTGAACTGGTAATGGGGATTTCAAAAGACAACCCAGGGAGGCCTGACAGCTGCAAACAGAGACTGGAATCAGAATGGCTGTGAAAACCTGTGACAGCTGCAGGAGGAGACGTTCGTTGCCCAGCTGGGATTTGCTCGAGCCCCCAGGAAATTCCAGAGCCAAGAAGTCCATGTGGGCCAGACACAGGACCTCTAGAGAAGGAGTCGGTGGGTTGTGGAGGAAGGATGGGAAAAAAAAGGTACTGTCCCCTTCCCACACCCTTTCAGAGTCAAGAGTGTCAAATATGAGTGATGGTGGGAGATTTCACCATATGGGACCATCTTAGGACCCAGAGAGCCTGTACTTTGGGACCGGCAGTGATGGAGGAACTTTATATTGTCTGAGTAACCAGAGAAACACTCTTGCCCCTGTAAAAATAAGACAAGAACAAATTATGACTGTATAATGTGCTGTTTTACAACTCAGGGTGTTAAGATGTTCCTACATACTCTTCAAAAATATATCCATTCAATGAGGGGTAAGCAATAGAGAACACTTAACTGCTTGTTAGACTGACTCCAAGGATTGCAAAGACAGAGCCCATTAATTGGGCTGGTTGGAGAGATCGTTCGTAGGGGTTGTGGCCTTTCTGAATCCTCAAATGACCCCAAATTCCCTATGACAGTACAGGTGGCTATGACATGTTGCTAGCACACAATTTTAGAAATACAGGCAGTCCCAATTTAGAGAGGGAACAGTAATAGCAGCCAATCATATACTGAGGAATCACTCTGTGTTATTCACTATACCTGACTGTGACAAGAAAACCCAAAGTGGATAGTATTGTCCCATTTTATAGCAGAGAAAAATGAGACTCAGGGATTAAACAACTTCTCAAATGTCATAGCAGCAGTAAGTAGCAAAGATGGGATTTGAGTATGTTTTATTCACCTAAACCACTACCCTCTAAGCTGCTCTTGCCTAGGTAACTGGAACCATGGACCATTTGCTGTCTTTATCTTTCATGCCTGTATTATTCTTCCTCCTCCTCCTCATCGTCATCCTCCTCCTCTTCTCCTCCTCCTCCTCTTCTTCTTCTTCTTCTTCTTCTTCTTCTTCTTCTTCTTCTTCTTCCTCCTCCTCCTCCTCCTCCTCCTCCTCCTCTTCTTTCTCTCTCTCTCTCTCTCTCTCTCTCTCTCTCTCTCTCTCTCTCTCTCTCTCTCTCTCTCTCTTTTCCCGTGTAGGATTCCATTCTCAGCTAGCATAGAGTTTCTGTTTCCACCATACCTAAGATGTATAAAATGAATGGAACTGGACTCACCAGTTTTTTGGTATTTCTTTGTCCTTGCTGGTGAATTATAATTACATATAATAGTAGGATTCATTGTGATGTATTTGCACATGCACACAACATAATATGGTCAATTTCATTCCCCTAACACCTTCCCTTTCCCTCTCCTCTTCCCTCTTCTAAGCCCCTGCCTCTACTCTGTTTATTTCTTTTCTATTCTCATGAACTTCCTTTTTCTTTCATTTTTTTCTCTCTAGCTTCCACATCTAAGAGAAAATATAGGACCTTTGACTTTCTGAGACTGGCTGATCTCACTAAGTGTTATGTTCTCCAGTTTCATCCTGTAAATAGCATAAGTTTGTTCTTTATGGCTGAGAAAAACTCCATTGTGTATCTATACCACATTTTTAAAAATACATTCACAAACATACCAAAATCAACAACTAAGTCAAACATGAGAAGGAGGGAGAGGGGAGGGAATAGGGTAAGAGTTGGGGAAGGGCTGAATGAGTGATGTGTGCATGTGTGCCTCTACCATCTTGTACTTAGATGTATGATTACAATGCACCAATTAAAAAAAAAGAATAAGAAAAAAATCCATTAACCCATTGACAGACAGTGAGTCTGGTTCCATGACTTGGCTATTGTGAGCTATGCTGCTATAAACATGGTTTCAGGCATCACCATAGTATGAAGACTTTAATACTTCTGGAAAAGTATGAGGGGTGAGTGGTATAGCTGGAGCACACGATGCTTCCATTCCTAGAGACTCGCCCGAGTCTGAGCCAGCTATCTCCCTGGCTCATGAGAAACTTAGACAAATCCTGCAAAATGCAAGCCAGGCAAGAGAAGGAAGAGAGAGAAAAGCAAACCCTCACTACTTATGTGCTGTCGGGCTTGAGTCCTGTTAACATGGGATTGGGATCAAGTTGTGGAAGGATCTTCCTTTGGCCTCCAGACAGAAATCATGGCTGTGGTTTATCGGGTAAAAACAAAGATGCCACCATCTCGTTAGTTTTTCTACCCTGCTGGCATCCTTCAGAAAATCTCTGCTCGGTGTCCACCTACTAGTGGAACTGTTTGCACTGGGAAGCGGGTCTGCAGCTTGGTTGGTTCTCTTCCTTTTAGTGCAGTGTCTGTGCACATTCATGCAAAGCTGTAGGCATATGGGCAGCAATTGCTAGAATATAGTGATTGTGCTTCAAAATAGCTCAGCTCCGTCTACCTTGTCTACAGGGACATTATCTCTTGCTTTTTCTTCCTTTACTCTGGGTTCCTTTCTTAGGCTTCTATTATATAGAATTGTAAAATGAGTGTTCAGACCGCCAAGTATAATCCCCACATTGGCATTCCTCCTGCTAAAAGAGCTCTGAATCCCGATGACATTTTTTTGACAAGTAGCATCGGATTTCAGACGTTCATGGGACTCTTCCCAGATTGAGTTTCTTGACCTGGGAGTGAGCCAGAGGAACATTTTTTTTTTTTTAAACTAGGGTCTTCACATGAACTCTGGCCTTGGAAGTACATTTTGAAAAAGGATGATAGAAATTCCTCTCTCAAAGGAGTTGATCTGGCCCTAGATTAAAATGTGTTCAACTCTGAAATTACTAGAGATCAGTGAAAACTAATGAAGGACATCTTGATTCCAAAGACTGGGGCATCTTAACCGGAAAGGGGTAAGCTCCAGAGGAGGGGGAAATAAGCAACCACAACTGAAGCAGGACCAGGCAAGAAGGACTTAAGAAACTAAACCACAATTTCTTTGAGCCCATAATTTCTTTCTTAAATGTTCATTGAGCACTTCAAAGCAAAAACAAACCAACAAAAATGAACTGAAACTGATTGTTTCTTTCTACTCTGTTACACAGTCATTGAATACAATGCTTTTGTGTTAGCCAGCTATCCGTTACTGTGACAAAATACCCAAGATTAACAACTTAAAGGAGAAAAAGTTTATCTTGGGTCCATGGTTTTGGAGGTGTTAGCACATGGTTGTTTGACTCCATCGTTTTAAGGCCTGGGGTGAGGCAGACCATCATCGCGGGAATTGTTTTTTTTTTTAATTTAAGGATTTCCATCTACTTTTCTTCCAGATACCACATCTGGATTTTTTTTAGAGGGCCAGCCCATCAACTTTCAGTTAATGTGGTTGAAATGAACTTGTCTCCCATTAGCTCCAGGGATGGGCTGTTGACCCAGGTCTGTAAAATCAAGTTTTTTGGGGTTTTGTTTGTTTGTTAGTTTTTGTTTTTGTTATTGTAGTTGGCCATAATCATCACTATAACCCAGGTCTGGGCATTTAACACAAGCCATACCAGAAAAAGACAGAATCCCAACTGTTTTTCTTGGACTATAGGGAAAAAGAGAATCAGTTCTCATATTAGGATTTTCTAAGGTATATGGTCAGTCTGGTGCTGATGGTGGCCAAGTTGCCACCATGAAGGGACAAATTGCCTGAGCATGGAGCCAAGAGCAGATAGAAAGAAACTGTTTTCTGCTGCTGGGCATTGTTATTCGCACTGAAATAACCATGATTTGAAGATCATCCTTTGGTGATTAATTGGGAGAGGCAGGCAGGGTGGGGTGGTGGAAGAACTTGAAGGTGTGACTCACAGATTTTTCTCTACCACCAACACACAGCAGGACTCTGGAAAAAAAATATTTAATCTCCTTCACCCCAGATCTAAATTTTCTCCGAGTAAGACAGAGATTAATAAAAGGTTGTCATAGTTTGTCAAGATTAAATGTGATAGCGCACGTCACATTTAATGTGATGCTCAGAAATCACGCAGTGAATAGTATCTGATTCCTTCTCGTGGCATGCACAGCGCCTCCTCTTCCCTCACTCTCTGCCACTGGCTTTCCTTTCCTTTCTACAGGGGGAAAAATCATTTGCTTCAGATCTTTGGAGAGAAAGAGGGAGAGAGAGAGAAAGAGATGACCGATCTAGACTTTTAAGACGAATAAGAGTATTTTAAGCCTAAAACAAGACAAGAAAAAGGAGTTGTTTGCTAGAGAAGATGCTAGAAACAACTGTCTGACAAATGCCAGCCCTTCAGGCTTTCTTTGACACTGTCAGCCAAGCTTCACTTAAGCCTGCTCTGATGCTTGTGACCCCAGAGAAGCTGTCTAGCAGTTGGGCAGGATTAACGACAGACACCTCATGGCCTCTGCAGCTGCCTGGACACCTAAGGCTTATCACATGTCTCCTGTGTCCGGACATCACCGAGGTCACCTGCATCCTAATCTGTCATGAAGAAGCCAAAACACTGGGATAGCAATGTCACATAGATGCCCCTGTGTCTCAAAAGGACACAAGAACTTTTAGAATCCAAAACACACAAACTGTGTTAACAGAGGTAACACAGAGAGGCCCTGAGAATTCTCTGTGGGCACCTGAAGCAGGTGACTTGTCTGAGGTCCCTTATCTATTTTTTAAGTTGCAAGCCTTTTCTTTTCTTTTTTTTTAGCCATTTCATATTTCTTTTTTTTTTCCTCCAAATTTTTTTTGGTGCACTGAATTCATACATCATAGTGGGATACAAACTTTTGTAGACATACATGCACACATCGCCCAGTCAGCCCCCACCCAATCCCCACCTCATTCTCTTCCCATCCCTCCCTCCCATGCTTGGCTTAGTGGTTGACATCTAGTATTATAGCAATTTATCCAGAATTAAAAATGATAATCTCACATAACAGTTTCATTTGTCTGATACCAAGCCTTTGATGACTTAAAGATAACATTTCAATATTTCTTTTTACTTTCTTTCTTACCAGAGAATATTTTTTCTATTTTTTAGGTGAAACTATCATATATTTATATATTTATTTTTCAGGAAAAAAATCTATCCTAATATGGAATATGGACTCTAGATACCCAAAACGATCTTGAAAAAGAACAAAGCTAGAAGATATATATTTTCTGATTTCAAACCATATAAAGCTACAATAATTGAAAGAGTGTAGTACTATTCTAAAGGCAGATATATAAACCATTGGAGTTAAATAAAAGCCTAGAGCTAAATTCTTCCCTATATTGTCAAGTTATTTTTGATAAGGTTTCCACGAACATTTGGTGATGGAAATAATAATCTTTTAACTAAATATTGTTGAAACATAATAATTACATGGAAAAGAATAAAGTTGGACCCTTACCTAATCCCATATATAAATATTAGCTCAAAATAGATAAAAGACCTAAATATAAATCTTAAGACTATAAACTTTTAGGAGAAAATCTGGGTCATAAAACCTCACAACATTGAAATTGGCAGTGATTTCTTGGATATGACTTCAATGGCACAGGCAACAGAAGAGTATACAAACTCCCTAAAAAATAAAAAAAAAATATTGTATATCCAAAGACAATGTAAACAGAGTTAACAGTTACTAATAGAATGGGATAAAATATTTCCAAATGCTATATCTGAAGGTATATTAATATTCCAACTAGAAATCCTAAAAATTAACAACAATAAAGGCAAACAATACCATTTAGAGATAGGTAAAAGACTAACATAAGTAATGAATCTCCACAGATAACCAATCTTAGTTGTCTGTTGGATGGAAAATCTTGTTTCTCTGGTTCTGGTGTGTGTTACCTATTTCTTCTTTGTAGTTAATCTCTTTGAGTATTTTCTCTAGTGCTGGTTTTGAAGACATAAATTCCTTCAGTTTCTGTTTGTCATGGAAGCTTCTTATTTCTCCATCTAATTTGATAGAAAGTTTTGCTGGGTAGGAAATTTTTGGCTGGAAGTTGTTTTCTTTCAGAGTTTGGAGTATGTTACTCCAAGCCCTTCTGGCTCTCATGACTTGGTTTGGGAAGTCTGGAGTGATTCTAATTGGTTTGCCTCTGAATGTCACTTGGCCCTTTGTTTTTGTTGCCTTTAAGATTCTCTGCTTTGCTTCCACATTGGTCATTTTGACAATTATGTGGCGTGGGGATCCTCTTCTCTGATCCTGTCTAAAGGGAGTTCTGTAAGTTTCCTGGACCTGTGTATCAACCTCTTGCTCTATGTTTGGAAAATTTTCTGCTATTACTTCCTTGAAGAGATTGTTGATCCCTTTGGTTTCACTTTCTTTTCCCTCCTCTATTCCAATTATTCTTAGGTTAGCTCTCTTAAAATGGGCCCATATTTCTTCAATATCAGATTCCTGCTGTCGGATATTTTTTTCTAGATTAGAAACTATGCGCTCATTTTTGGAATGATCATCTTCTAAGAGCGAGATTCTGTTCTCCATGTGGTCTAATCGGTTGTTTGTGCTTTGAATTGAGGCCTTTACTTCATTAATTGCATCCTTTATCTCTTTTTGGCTCTCTCTGAGTTCTTTTCGAAGCACCCCTATTATTTCTACAGTTATTTTCCTGATTTGATCTTCTAGAAATCTCTGATTTTCTGTTTTATCGGGTTCTGATGTTGTGGGGTTGTGGGCATTCATTGCTCCAGTATTATTCCTCTTTCCCATGATTTCGGAAGTTTGTGCCTTCTCTGGGTTCTTCCCTTGGGTCACTATGACTTCACTTAAGGTGCTCTGGATCTCGAGTCAGTAGTATCTCAGACCCCACTACTCCTTTACTGGGTTTTATCACAGAGTCTCTGACCCAGAGAGTCGATAGAGGCTGCTTTAGACTGTGGGGGGTGCCAGGTTGCACGTTCTCCTATGGTGTGATATCTCTGCCACCGCCCCTCGCAAGCCTTTTCTTATTACTTTTTCTCTGCTTGAATCAAGGAGGAAATTTGAGCGCAAGATGACAAAGATTTCAGCTGGTGTGCCAACTCCAATCAATTGCACTGGATTGATAAAGATTCACAGTCTGGTCTGAGAGGAAAATTGTGCTGTAATTGATTAGCGATGTCTGCCATGGACAATGGTCAGCAACAGGAGGCCTGACTGCCACAAGTTTGTAGGTTGTTGCGGCAGTAGTAGTGAAAGGAAGGTAACAGGTTATCCCATTATACTCTCTGTTCAGCCATGTCTTTGTCAGGGACAAGGCCAGTGCAGAAACCTATCATTACTCTTTCTTTCATTTTTTTTAAAGTAAAGATAGACTCTGGAACACCAGACAGGCCTTCTGGATCAGCTAGGGAGATCAGGCTCTATACAGGAGGAAACTGAGGTCCAAAGGAGGGTAATAGCATGGCTGAGATTGTAGAGGGACATTCTTCCCATGATGCCGCCTTTACCCTCCTTACTCCTGCTCCAACTTTATCTTTTCAGTTATGGTCATCAAATTTTCCACCGAGGGAGAATCGTGGTTCATGGCCAGCCTCAGCTACTTAGTGAGGCCCTTTGCAACTCAGTAAGACCTTGTTTCAAAATAAAGAATAAAAAAAAATAGGGCTGGGGGTGTGGCTCAGAGGTAGAAAGGCCCTGGGTTCCATTCCCAGTACCGAAAAAAATAAATTTCACCCAGGAATCTTTTATAAAAATAACAACTAAATTAATGGCAATGTGACACACTACAGTCTTAGAACATAAAGTGACAATGGATACCTTATGCCTCCAAGGCAAATGACAAATAGAAAATGATGGTGGCAACTCAGGGATAGCTGTGTTTCCTAATCACATCAAAAGTCACATTAAAAATCTTTTCCTATGGCCAAAAGGTAGCATGTTGTTTCTTGGTTTGTAATACCCACGGATGACCATTGGTGACTATATGGATAGTTTTGCATTTTGATCATTTTAAATGTCTAGATGGTTTTGCATTTGCAGTCAGCCTCCGCTCCGGGCCAAGTGTGTTCCTAAGCATCCTTAAGACATAAATGATAAACATAGTCCCAGCTATGCCAATTCCAGGCCTGCTTGCAGAGACAAAAAGATCATGTTTGGGGCAATACAGGTGGAGTTAGAAATGTGTGTGTGAGGTACAATAGCAACCCAGAGGAGGGGAGATTAACCTTGGAAGCCTGAAGAAATTTTTTTTTTACAGAAACAGCATCTGAGCTCAGCTTAAAAAGATAAAAGAGAGTTCACTGCTAGCTCTTGTACACTTATCCATTTAATAAACTTAATAGCACATGCAAGAAGTGCTGATCACCGGTTTAGGCACTGGGAAGCTCGAGAGATACATCAGGGAGGGTCCCTGACCTCTCAGAACTCAGAGACTAGATGAGACTTCTATAAACAAAAGTTAAAGAAAGCACAGCGCCCCACTCCTATAATTCCAGTACTTGGGAGGCTGAGACAGGAGGACTGCAGGTTTGCAGCTAGCCTCACCCTGTTACAAAATAAAATAGGGCTAGGGGTATAGCTCAGAGGTAGAATGCCTCTGGGTTCAATCCCCAGAACCACAAATAAACAAACAAATAAACATAAATTTATACCAGATGTGGTGGCACACACTTGTAATCCCAGCATTTGGGAAGCTGAGACAGGAAGATCCGGGTTCTCAGACAGCCTCAGCTACTTAGTGAGGCCCCTTAAAACTCAGTGAGACCCTGTTTCAAAATAAAGAATAAAAAATAGGGCTGGGGGTGCAGCTTGGAGGTAGAATGCCCCTGGGGTTCCATCTCCAGTACTTAAAAAAAAAAATACAAACACAAATTTAGATTACAGTGTATTGGAAGCAGTAGTGAAGGATTGTACCAAGGACAGAGGGCAGGCTGGGCTGAGGAGAGGCCTTGTTGCCTGTCTTCCATCTGTGTCTGTAATGCTCTTTTGTGATCTGGAGACTGAACCCAGGCGCATCCTACGTATGAAATACACCCCATCCCTATTTTTAAACAGGGTCTTACTAAGTTGCTGAGGGACTCACTAAGTTGCTGAGGGACTCACTAAGTTTCTGAGGGTCTTACTAAGCTGCTGAGGGTGTCACTAAGCTGCTGAGGCTGGCCTTCAACCTGCCATCCTCCTGTCTCAATCTCCCAAGGGCTAAAATTGCAAGTGTGCACCACCGCGCCTGGCTACAATGCTCCTTTTCAAGAAGTGCTTTCAGGCCATCAGGGTAACATTGCTATTTCACTGGTAGAGTGACTTTCTAAGAGAATAAAAGAGAAAATAAAGAAACTATGAACAACATGATTGAAACCAGCTATCAGCTTCCATTTAACAATAACAACAACAACAACTACTACTACTACTACTACTACTACTACTACTACTACTCTTTTTCTTGTGTGTGTGGTACTGAGGGTAGAACTCAGGGGCTTTTCTAGCTCCAGGCTATACCCCCAGACCTATTTTATACTTTATTTGGAAACAGGGTCTCACTAAGTTGCTGAGAGCCTCACTAAGTAGCTGAGGCTGGCTTCGAACCTGCGTGATCCTCCTGTCTCAGCCTCCCAAGTGCGGGGATTACAAGCGTGCGCCACCATGCCCGGCTGCGGATCTTTCTAAGTAGCTGAGCCTGGTATCCAACCTGCAAAGTCCTGTCTCATCCTCCCAAGTGCTGGGATTACAAACATACACCACCACGCCCGGCCAACAACTATTCTTGAGCACCTTCATTGCACTGGGCACCATGTAATTTTGAGAGATATGAGAAATTCCAGGCATCCACAAAACCCAGGAATTCACAGAATAGATGACAGAGTCAGGCTTCCTGGGTTCAAATCCTAGTTTCCTAACCCACTCGCTGCAGGATCTTGGACAAGACGCTCAACCTCTAGGTACTTGAGTGTTCCCATTTGCAAAAGAACGTGTGGCTGATGCCTACTGAATCACATCAACGCAATGACTAAGCTAAACGTGGTGTCTAAAGACACTTAGCGCCCTGTCTCGCACACGCTGCTATTATCAAACTTAATCCACTTATCTCAGAGGTACCAGCTCAGCCCTCCACATTAACCCTGTGTTCTGGGCGACCCTTCCCTTCTATCTATTGAGTTATGAATTATTAGCAAGAACTGTCTGACCAAGGGAAGGTTCTTAGTCACTGTGAGTCTCAACAGCCTCATATATAACAAAGGATTTTAACATGTTTTGTAAAGTGTTGTGTGGGTGAGGCAGAAAAATTAATATAAAAGTCACCAGCACTGTCTCTGGCACCTTGTTAAGTGCTCAACTGAGACTTGAGTGGTGATAGGAGCTAGGGCCGATCACTGGTGCGGATGGCAGGGTCTTTCTGAAAAGGTGAAATGATGTAGCTGTCATCCTCCAGGTGTTCAGAGAGAAGCCATGCATCCCATTCTAACAAGTCTCTGTCATAGGCTATCAACAGTAGTTGTTCTCCTCAAGGGCTATTTGTATGCAAACTAGAATCATCTGCAGACATATATAACTATCCAGACTAACCTCAGTTGTTTAAGAGATGCCACAAATCCCCAGGATTCCACAGGTACCTTAAAATGAGGTTGTCCAATTATTTCTCAGTTCTCTCCATATTATCAACCCTAAGTCAACTCTCTTCATCCATCGTGTCCTGGAGCTAGGAAATCAACCGATTTTTGATAGCTTATGAATATTGTTCTAGAACTCGGTAGCCTTTGTGCTACTAAACTCAGCTAAACAGGCCCCCGGGGATGAGGGGGTGGGAAAGAGACAGCAGTATAGTGGAAAAAGTGGTTTTAATTTTAACTTCTATTCTGTATTAACCATTTTCCCACACTGCTTCGTAAATCACAGAGAGGGAAGAGAAGAAGGCAATAAAAGAAAAATATATTCAAATAAAGCCCACAGGGCAGCTTAGTAGTAGGTGGTGGTGCCCTTGGGGGCTCATTTATTTTTAAATGTCTTGTTTGCTCCTGAATTTGAAATTTCAGAAGGCAGAAGAAAACTTCGGTTTTGACTTATTTGAAAAAGTAGAAAGTTTAGATTGCCTTTGAATAAATGCATCATAAAAATGGTCCCCAAATTTCCCCTTTTTCCTTTTCAGGATATCTTGCCAATGACAGTATCCAAGACAGTGTTAGCATCCTTTCCAACTGGGCGGTGGCCTATGGTTAAGAAAGATTGGAAAAGTGCAGAGGGGTCTATCTACCATTCCACTTGCCCCTACGCAACCATTTGAAGGTTTTAAGAAAGACTCATTACAGAAGTACTCATGGAGGCCAAGTGTGAACCTTAGTGTCGGAAACTCAAGCTTTTGCATAGAATGGTCTCTAAACTTCTTTATTTGGTGAGGAAAAGAAGAAACAGCCTTCCAACCCTGCAGGGGTATGTGATTTCCGGACATTCAAGGGTAGTTTCACCTATTTACTCAGCTTCTAACCAAACCCTGAAAAAGATGTGACTCTCCTTCCCACCAGATGTGGGAGACATGAACCAGGACGGCTGCCCAGTTCACAGCGGTGACTCGGTGCCACCTTCTGCTCTGTCTCCATGGCTAAGTGATCCTGGAGCGGAAACATCTGACCCATGCCAGGACAATCCAATTCTCCCTCTCTGATGTCTAAAACCCAGATAGAGATGGAAGTAGACAAGGATATTTCTGTAGTAGAGTAACTCAAGTGATACCTCCAATAACTCCCAGGTCTGAAATTCCCCCAACCTGCCCTGGTTCCTATTCTTTTCAAACCCTAATTGTTCAGCAGGTCCTATAATGCAGTGATTTTCTTATTATCTTCGAGTATGTTAGTCAGAGTTGCTTTTTGTGTTTACAGCTAAAGAACCTTAATTAATACACCCAGTTATCATCCCCTTAAGTTAAAAGATTCTTAGAATTAGAAATGAGTCATTAATAAAAGCTCAAAGGGCCCAAAGGGTACCTACTGCACAAACAATCCTGGAGAACACAGAAGGCAGATGCCAAGGATGTTACCAGAACAGTGAGCAGCATAAACTAGTGTTTCCCCAAATGGATTCCAGGAAACCTTAATCCAGCAAGATGATCTCTGATAACTGAATTCCACAGCCAAACACACTGGAGAAATGCAGTGCACTCTACTCCTCACCTACAAAGTCGTACAAACAAGCCTTTCCAATGTACTTAAAAGTCCTGCAGTAAAAACCAAAATTTGTTTTGCTTAAACCTGGATTTACAAAATTTTAAAGTAGCATCTCATCTTCTATAGCTCCATCTCCCTTCTCACCCTTACTCCACCCCTCCCCAAGGTGTATTCCACGCACACTCCGGGAAGCATGGAGAGAGATTATGGAGAGAGGTGACCAAGCAACACGTTGCCTGGGAACTTTGACTTTATACTTGTAGCTCTGGTCCAAAGGTTTGGTCTCTTTGTTGCTCCTCAGGTATTTGCTGAGAACTGTGCTCGGCCCCGTGTTGGATGTTCTAGGGCTGGTTGGATGTTGATGGTGTGGGAGGAAGAGCAAGAAGGCCTAGCTAGAACCCAGGCTCACTCTAGAACTCAAAGATGACTCATTCTCTTGGAGAAACTTTGATCTCTGTTTCAGACTCCCATCAAATGGGACCGTTGATATCAACCTCACTTCACCACTGAACAGTAAAACACATCTAATAGGATAATGGATGTGAGAACACTTTGTGAACCTTCAAGGCATTAATGACTATTAGTTATTACCAAGAATAAATAGCTTAGAGAACGAGGTCACATATTATGAAAAAAGATTCATGCTTTGTGATACTGTCATGCAACAAACATTTTAATATTATAGGTGAACACTAATAGCATCAAGACAATGTACTAATCTATCAAAATTGTAATTTTCATTTGTGCCTTTGTCTGATAGTTATTTTGCATGACAGACTATCTTGAAATTCAGTGGCACATTTATCAATAGTTATTTCTGGTTCATGTACCCGGGGATTGATGGATTCAGCTGATCCAGCCCCGGCTCAGTTGGATGGGGAAATCCTCGGCCAAACATAACTACGTGGTCATGATAAAATTAAAAAAAAGCCTCCAGCCCCATAGGGAACTCAAAATACCTAATTATTTGAAGACAAGGAAAATATATGCAAGGGAAGTCAAATGATCACTGGGCCCCAAGCCATGAGTATATATTTGGCTGCCATGATAGCTTGAAGTTTGAAGCCCTGTTTCTTCTCTCCGGAGACTACCTAGTTTGAGATGGAGCCCTGGGAAGTTGTTATAGGGCCTCTACCAACTGAGGTTGAACTTCCTAATGACTGGACACTCTGAGGCAGATTAGGTTGCTGTTTTAAAAATAAAAATGATATATCTTGTACACCTGTCTGAATGGCCCAATATTCATAGATGCTACAAGAGTTATTATTTCATTTCATTTTAGCTAGTCTAAGCAATAGATAGCCTTTTGAGGGAGATGACTTGAAATTAGTTGCCAAATATAGAAAATACAAATCTAGGCTGTCCAGTTAAATTTTCATTTCAGAGAGACAACAAAATTTTTAAGAGCCGTGTATTCTATGCAATATTCAGGGCAGACTTACACTAAAATTACTCTCTGTTTTTCTGAAATGGAAACTTAACTGGGTGTGTTTTATCTGGCAACTTTATGTAGGGCTTTATAAGCTGAAAGCATGTTTTGATCTGTAAGGAACAATCTGGACATTTCTGGCCCATTCTACAGCTATAGACCATGCAGTCTAAGGACTGGGGTTACTCTGAAGTCATCACGAAAGAAGTAGAAAGATTTCCCACTGGGCACTCCTGAGGGGTACTAAGCTTCTCAGTCCCTAGGAAATCAAGGGATTTGCCTACAACTTATCTTTCTCTCTGGAAGACATGTCAGACAAAAGCAGCGGGAATTCTCACATCCAGCCTGCTGCTTCTCTGACCTTACTAATTTAAGATGGTTTCCATGATTTTCTGGACATAACTGAGTAATCTAATAAAGGTAGATTAAATTACAACTGAGTATTTTCAGATCCAAACATGGGAAAAATGTATCCTGTTTCAAAAAAAAAAATGATAAACTGCCCCATGCTTGCTTTGTTTTTCTTTTATCTGGGAACTGGTCAAACAGGAACTATCTCGGGTTATTGTATGTGAAAGTCCTCACAGCTGTGTTGGTTTTTCTAACAACAAAAAAAAAGAAAAAAAATTCTCAAATCCACAAAATTATATTTTACCACAAGTTGTGAGAAATCTAAATTAAAATTTTAGAAAGTTTATTAAAAATATTTTCATTTTCACAGCATACACATACAAACATACACACACATACACAACACACACACACACACACACACACACACACACACACAATTTTTAAAGGCTTTCCAAGTGAGAAATTCTGGCTACCAAATCACTATCACTTAGGTAATTCTGCGAGGAGAAGAAAAAAAAAAGAACATGGATTTATACCAAATGAAATATTGGCCCTGTTCTGGTTCAGCTGGCAGGATATTTAGATACAGAGATTTTGATCAGTTCAGTAGATTTAGAATATTAATGTGGTGAACTCCAGTGTTTGATCACATTGGAGGTTGAATCTCAAGAAAGAAAATGAAATTCTTTCCTACTTTGCATCTTTAAACTAACCTTGCATTTCCATTTATTCATTTATTTCTTAGCTTTCTCTGTGGTCTAACACATAATAGCATAGCTCCAGTGCAGTTTGTTTGCTTACAAATTTCAGGCATTTGTTGGTCAAAGTGTAATGGGTTTGATCCATGTCAAGTCACATAGGCTAGGGTTGACCAGAAGACCACTGGACTCACAACCTAGGTCTCTTTGGGATCCCTTTCAAGAATTTTCTTTTCCCTTCATGCCTTAGCAAATGGATCTGAAGCTTCCCAGAACTCAGAAGATTCAAGATGAGACAGCCAAGCTCCAGAAAGTACAAGCAGCTCTAAGTCAAACACTGCAAATCCTCAATCTATTGGCTGCCGCTGACATTTCCATGTTTTAGGAATGAAGTATTTGAAGACATCATGGAAATATATGCAAGAGGAAAAAAACAGAAGAGTATAAATGTCCAAGAGAACACATCGTTTCAATCTTTATAGAACTCTTTGGTAACACTTCTGTATTCTATGTACACCTTACGAATCATTCTGAGCTTTTAAAGTTTCCCATCAATTAAAAAAGAGTAAGCCCATTTCCACCACTGCCACTCCACAAATGTAACCCACTCCCACATATCCAAACTGTATTTAAAGAGCAAAAGGGGGCCGGGCGTGGTGGCGCATGCTTGTAATCCCCGCCCTTGGGAGGAAGAGACAGGAGGATTGTGCAGGTTCGAAGCCAGCCGCGCGCGCTGGCTTAGGAGACCCTGTTTCCAAATAAAAATATAAAATAGGTCTAGGAGTGTAGCCCGGAGGTTGAAGGGCTTCCAGGAACCCCAGTACCACCAAAAAAAAAAAAAAAAAAAAAAAAAAAAACCAGCAAAAGGGGTGTCTATTCTGGCTTGATTATATACTCAGCAGAATATCTTTTAAATTATTAAAAGCAATTAAACTTTTAAACTCAGCCACAGAAAAACTTCAGGGTACGCAGGACCACACTCTTTTAATTTTGTAGATGAGTAAACTGAGGCTCAAAGAGGTGAAGTGAAATGGTTTACACAAGATCACACGGTCCCTGATTCGTGGAAAGAGAAACTTTTTTTTTTTTTTTTTTTTTGCAGTACTGGGGATGGAACCCAGGAACATTCCACCTCCAAGCTACATGCCCAGTCCTATTTTTTATTCTTTATTTTTGAAACAAGGTCTACTAAGTTGCGGAGTATCTCACTAAGTAGCTGAGGCTGGCCACGAACCTATGATCCTCCTGTCTCAGCCTCCTAAGTACAAGCATGCGTCATTATGCCCAGAAGAAGGACCAGATTTTAAGTCTCTCTTTCTTGGCTCAAAGCATAGAAGGACCTGCGGCTTATAACGGTGTCTCAAGAGTGTCCCCAAAGCCTCACAGCGACCCAAGTCATCCCAGAATGACTGACCTTCAGTCATTCTACAGTCCTCAATAGGCAAGAAAGAGAACTCAGATGCTCTGGAAAGGTCTTGAATAATCCAAGGGTTGAGGAAAAAAATAATTTTCTGTCCAATTAGTAATTATCCATAGAAGTTCTGAAACAACCCAATTTCTGTAAACACTTATGACTCTTTTGCACTGTTTGGGAGCCTTCATGTTCTTTATTTTTTATTTTTATTGGTGCATTTTATCATACAAGATGGTGGAAATATACATGCACACATCAATTACCCCTTACCCAATTCCCACCCCATTCCCTCCCCCTCCTTCCTTCTCATGTTTGGCTTAGTGACTGACTTTGATATGTTTGTAAACGTACATCATATATATTACAGAATTTTTCTCTTCCTCCCTCCCATTTCTGGCCTTCACATTCTATGTACCCCCTTTTTCAAAAAAATAGGGTCCTTCTTAATTCATATTTCATTTATGCGGTGTTGTAATCAGCAGGCCCCGCATACCAGAAACTTGCTCTTCATCAGCGTCCTGGGGTCTCAACACTGAGGATGCCTGCAATTTATCAAGCATCGTGAAATAATTAATCAATATTTTACCACTTCTCTTTTCAACTCCAAGAGGTAAATGTCATTGTTCGGCTTCCATTCTTCCTTTACAGCAACAACAGCAAACCCTGACTTGGTTGACAAAGAAGAAGAAAATGTGTAAACATCCTGGGATTAATTACTACTGGGATCTCTCTGCCCATCCATGCTAATAAAGTATGAGACTTCCCTCTATTCATCATCTTTATTTCCTCAGAGACACCAGCAAACAGCCTTCCCTCACAAAGCGAAATGAATCTGAGGATCGCAGGCACTCAGCAGTCCGGATCCTTCATCACAAATGAAATAAGGGGACAGGGCACACAGTACAATGTGCCTACGGGACCTCTGTCTCCTGTCACCCACTGTTGCCAGCCAGATTAGCATCCAAGGCCGAGAGTGCAAAGGTCTGACATTCAGCTCTGAGTTTTGCCGAAACTAATTTCCTTTCCAGCATCCAAGGCCTTGCCACTGGGCCTTCCTGGCAGTTCTTGCTTTCTTGCCAAAGAATGAATGTCAGGGGCTTTCTGGTCTTGGAAGAGAATGTGCTGTCTCATTGGCCTGCAGCAGGTTCCAGGGGACCCAAACACCAGGTCAGAGCCTCAGTGGTGCTGGGTTTTGACAGATGACGGCGACAATGACCACTGGTCAGAAGCAACACCGAGACCCTGAGGCACCGTGCCCCTTTAAGATTTAAGATCAGTGTTTCTCCAACTATCTGTGATAAAGATCAGGGGTCTTATTTTTACTGTTAGTGTATTGCAAGTATTTATCATAGCAAGGTTGGATGTGATACAAACATCCAGCCTTGTATACTGAAAGATGCACACAGTTTTTGGTGTACTTCTGTCCACATTCCACCTGCTATCCCCTCCTCCCTACCAGCATATGCTAGCGAAACTGGTGGTAACACCATCACACTCAGATTGCCAAAGCACCATCGGAACTCTTTCCTTCCTTGGTCCTCCTTTTTCTTCTCCCATCCAATTCCTCCGATCCCCTTCTACTGGTCTTTCTCCACACTTATCCAAAGACTCTTCACTTCCTGTTTTCTCCATAGCTCCTACATGTGAAAGAAAACATCCGATCCTTCACTTCCTGAGACCGGCTCGTCTTACTTCACATAATCTTCTCTTGTTCCATCCATTTTTCCTGCAAAGGACATAATTTTGTTCTTCTTTATGGCTGAATAGAACTCCACTGTGTGTGTGTGTGTGTGTGTGTGTGTGTGTGTTTATGCTCGTGTGCTACATTTTCTTTATTCACTCATCAGATGAAGAATTTCCTTTTTTTTTTTAAAGAAAAGAGGACAGTGAAATTAGAGAAATGGGTTCTTGTGAAAGAGAAAGAGAAAGGCAGGAGTCAAAAAAGCAAATCATGAAATCTGGAAAGTATTAGGTCCCTTAGGACCCCAAGATGGCTTTCATGCCCTGTCTGGATGAGCTCTGTCATTTTCCTACTTCCTGTCAAGTGACACATGCTAACGCTCTGTCCCCCCACGCCCTCTGGCCTCACTTGAGGGTTCATTTCCCTCTGTCCACAGGGCTTCTGCGTACGCCACCCTTGCTCCTTGAATATGCTCCATTCCATCACTATGCTCCTCCCTATTGTTTACTTAAGGCACAGGACCCCTACTCAGGCTTGGCTCAAAGGTTACTTCCTCAGGTTACCTTCCTTGGATTTCTGAGCTAGCTCAGGCCCACCTGTCTGATGATTCAGAACACCTGCTTCCTTTGGAATCTTACAGTTATTTATGGGTCACATGAGTAATGTCTATTTCTTTCATGAGACAGTAGCCTCCATGATACCAGCTCCTGGCATCCTGCTCCTGTGGTATCTGAGGCACCCAGACTGCGTCACAGCACTTAAGAGACATGACTAAGGTGGTATTTGCCAAGGAGAAAACCAAACCATAGGAATGTAAAGCCCAAGGTCACAGCGCTTGTTAATGGTGCACCAGAGGTGTTAATGGTGCATCTGAGCCTCCTGGGCTGTAGTAGTTCTGACTCCATTGGTAGGTAGCGAGGCTGCAGGCCTGGGCTTTAACTTTGACTCTCCTACTTCCTTTCGAGGTCAACTTGGCCAAGTTCCATTCATTTTTTTTTTAGCCTCATTTTCCTATTTTGCAATATGGGGTTAAGAATGTACTCACACCATAAATACAGTTAATAGCTGTCAGCTATCATCATTCTAGGAGTGCCTCAAAAATCCAGACTCTGTTAATGAGAAATGTGTGACAATTCAGCCTTGGTTTTGGCTGGTGTTGCCCTTTGTAGACTCTATGAAGAACTCCAAGCGCTTATGAGCTATGGAGCACTCACCTTTGGTGACGAGAAAAAGTGGGAAAGGAAGATTTAGAATGCAAAGGGAAGGTCTTAACATTTTAAACAGACCAATTGTTTTGGAAATGTCAATTTAGGCATTTTGGGAATCATTTATTTACAGACAAGCCTGTTTTGATCATTATAAATCCTGCTCTTCTATCCATCAAAGTAGGGTCCCTAAAGGTTTCTCTGGATATTTATTAGCCTCCTTCCAATTAGTATTGGTGTGTACAAGTAAGAAAACTGCAATTCCCTTAAAATAGTTCATAATTGATCTCCTTACTGGTTTCAGAAAGTCTGCCTCTCCCATTGTCAAAGATACCCTTCCTTTTCTGTCTTGCATAAAGCAAACTCCTCCTCACCTCCAAACCTCAGCACTTCCTGTTTCCTCTGCCAGGAGCACCCTCCCCAGAGCTACACAGGGCACATTCCTGCTCACCACTCAAGAGCCGGGGCAGACCTAAGAGTGGTGGTGCATGCCTGTAATCCTAGTACTTGGGAGGCTGAGACAGGATGATCGCAAGTTCAAAGCCAGCCTCAGCAATTTAGCAAGACCCTGTTTCTAAATAAAAATAAAATGGGGCAAGGGTAGTTCAGAGGTAGGATGCCCCTTGGTTCAATCCCTAGTAGCACAAAAAAAGAAAGAGGGAAAAAAATCCAGGGCAGTTTCCTTCCTCAAGGAGCCCTTTTCTAAAAGAGACTTCTCTTCCTCACATGACTGTATATGGTTTGGTTTAAACACCTTTATGGCTTTCACAAATGTTGAGAATTACATGGGTCCATGTAACACCTTTATGGCTTTCACAAATGTTGAGAATTACATGGGTCCATGTGAGTTTTATGTGCCCATCTCTACCGGGAGCTCCCCGAGAGGCAAGTCTTCTCCTGTTTTGTCCCAGGGCCTGGAAGAGCATCTGCTACATAGTAGAGACTCAGGAATTATTTGTAGAATGAACTGTGTGGTTTTAGGACCAATTTGACTGGGTTAGGAAAAGCTGATTAAAGACCTAATCCTGATAGATCCAAACAAATAAATAGAAGGTCCTAAACCTCTTCAGAAGGAGAGCTCTTTCTTTCAGAAATGAGTGTACAATTTCAGCAATTTTTACAAGAAATCAGCTGTAGTATTGGCAAACATCAGGTAGCCGGGAAGATGAGAATTGTTGAAAGGGTGATTAAAATTGACTGATGTTTTAATGAAACAATCAACAATAGAGATTGTCTCTCTCTCTCTCTCTCTCTCTCTCTCTCTCTCTCTCTCTCTCTCTCTCTCCCACACACACACACACGCAACAATACCACCACCCTTTACAAAAGTTTTTACTGAGACACACTTGGGGCCAAACACCTTGCTTTGTGAAACCAATACAAGACAGAAGAAGGCAGTAATGATGTCCTTCACATAGTAGCAAAAATTCTAGTCTCAATAAATTATTTGTCCAAGAAAGCTAACATAAACAGTGTGCTGTTGTTGACTAATTTATTTAAGACTTGCTAGGTGATTTATGCTCAGAGGAACCGCTCAGAAAGTTCATCATTTGATGATGTGCATGTCGATGCAATCTTGTGCTAATGAGGAAAGTTACTGACCCACGAAGATTCCGTACTCTGTTCAAGGAAATTGAGAGGGCCAGGGGGCCACATGGGAAAGAGGAGTTGTGATTCCTCCTCCTCTCCCCATCCCTCCACCCTCCCTCTCCATGTCTTGGATTTTTCCCTTCCCATTTTAAAATCTTCTCTTCCATTTCTACTCCCCCTCTCCACCCTTCTTATCTTTTCCTTTAAAAACCCTCAGGTATTGCCTTTTTACTCGGGTCTGTACTTTGGGGGGTGTCTGGAAAAGGAAAAAGTGCTTCTTATCCTAAAAAATGAGATGTAGAAACAAGGGCTCCAAGCCAAGAACCAAGAAGACTGAGCCTTAGTGAAGCCCACCAGGTTATGCGCAGTAGTTCCAAAGCCCTCCTCTAGAGGGTGGAGCTGCAGCCCAGCTCCAATTTATTGTTGCCAGGGAAAGAATGCAAACCCAAAATAACCAGAACTTTGGAGCAAGAAAGGTAGGGTTTAATGGGAGATTTCCCCAACTTCAAAACCCAGTGTGGGCCCCCAGATTAGTCCCTGACTGGATTCAGCCCCACAGCCTGCCAGCTTGCAAACCCTGATGTCAGCTGTCTCTGGATCAGTCTTTATCAATGGTTGAAGCAGGAACTACAGTGAGCTCCACATTCTAGACGGGGGAAACCGAGGCACAGAAAGGTCAAACGATGCATTCAAGGTCACAATGCGCCCTTCTCAAGATTACTGTGGAAACTAAATGAAATTCTGTGTGTGCTACAAATAATAAGATGTGCATTTTAATTGTAAACTAATTTGCACAAAGCTATTAACAGCAAATAATATGTTAATGTATCACCCTTCCCAGGGGACTCATTCACTCAATAAATAATGATTGCACATCCACTACTGCACCCCAGATACTTGTAGGAGGTTCTAGAATCTCCATGATTCTATCCAAGGTGACACCATGACAGACCTCCTACCTCCGTAGATCAGGACCCCCTCCTCATACCAAGTGGCCCTAAACGGAGCTCACCACTTGACCTTGTTTTTAAGATGGAGTGTACCTTCCAGAGAAGGCACAGTTCAGTGAGAGGAGCTCACCCCAGTGGGCCCCCATTCTTTGCAAGACTCTGCTGGGGCTCTCTGTCAACTGCGATGGATGCTAAACTCAACACCACCCTTACTGCCTCCGCCTGCCCTGCGCCAAGGTTCCCTTCAGCCTCTCATTTGCATTCCTGGGCTCCAGAGCCAAGAACGTAACTAGAGGATAAAGGACAAATTCCAGGAGAAGCCCTGGTTGAACCTGCATCCTTTTCTGTTCATAAAACAAGCCTTTTCTCCTGTCCTGGGTCATTTCAAGGGCATCAAGAAGAGGATTCAGGCCAGCTTGGTGCTGAAATTGACTTCTCTGGGGAGGAGGAGGTTTATTTTCTCCATTAGTGAGCTGGAAACGCTGGCAGAAATGTTCCCTGGATCCCTTTGCAGCTTTCACCATCATGGTGAAGGGACTTCTGAGAACCTTGGCTTGATCACTGTTGGATGCTCCAGGCAAAGTCAAGCTTTCTTACAAGCAGCGGAGTGGGGGGGGGGGCATTTGCCTCTACAGTGCAATATCTACCCTTTTGGCTAAAGCCATCCTGTTCTCTGATACCAGAAACTCTCCCAATATTACCATTACATTGGGAAACTGAATTCCTGTTCAAACACACTGTCATCCCAGAGCCTAAAAGAAAAAGTGTTTGCTGTGCTCGCTCCACTAGAAGCAGCTTTTCCTTTCGAGACAGGGTAGAAAGGACTTCAGTGTTTCCAGATTGTCTGTTAGGCGCTATAGGACTGAAGGTCAAGGGTAAACTGGACCATAGGAAACAGCCTAGAGTTGAGACAGAATTCATGAAATAGCCAAGTGGATGGGGCAGAACACAGATGCAGAACATGTGTTCTACAGTTGTACCTGTCTGGCGACATTCTGGTACCAACACACAAGGTCCTTGTGGTGCCCTCCTCATCCCCTCTGACTGTGCACATTCTGCCTTTCCTTCATGGCCCTGCTTAAGTTGGGCTCTTCAACAACTTCAGCCTATGCTGATTTTTATCTTCTCTGAATGCCAGATGTGCTTGAGACAGACTCACTCCAGTGGTAGCTAGTTGTACTCTGGTCTGGAAAGCAGGATAACCAGATAGAGGTGTCTCGTGTAGATGAGATGAAATTACCCTGGTAATGTGTTCAGCACCACACCCAGGGCCTAACCAGTGCATAATGAATGTTGGCCACTTTCCTGCTTCTTCTCCCGTTTTCTATGGATATACCTATCATCGCTTGGACACACATGGTGGATGGTATCCTTGGGAACAGCACAACCCTCAAGACAGGGTTACGGTTATGTATCCATTAGCTGTTAGGCCAGCCCTTTCTCTCCCACTCAGGAAAACATCCTGAAGTACTAAATGAATGACTACGACATTATTATTAAGATAACCTTGAATCTACTCTAATTCATGTTTATTTTTTTAAATCATCTGCCAACACTGGTACTTTAGCTTCATGAGTCACAAATTCCTCACGGCACACCTCATCATACATTGTGACTAACCAGCTCTTTGCGGCCCTGAAGGAAGAACTTCTGCTGGAAGTAGTACCCTGTGTTTGTTTTCTAAACTCAGTGAAGGGAGGGAAATTCACTGACTTTTCTGCCTTCATCATGGTACCCGGCACAGTCCCTGGCAGGTACTCCTAGTAAATGGTTACATGGGGAGGGACTAATATCTCGTAGAGCTTCTTAAAAGGGTCAGGTTGCTCAGAGCGAGAACTTCCATGGGTCTATCTGGTTCTGCTCGATCCCTATGAAAATCTCTGCAAAGGGAGAAAATTCCATCAGGACTTTTCTGTACACTCATCAGAACTTTTGAGATGCGAGTGGCAACAACTTGGTTCATACTTCCTTTAGTTAAAAAGGGCAAAAAATAAGTCATATAGCTAAAAAGTCAAAAGGTGTAATTAAGTTCGGCTGAGGTTAGATCCAGATGCCCAGATTCTATCAGCACAATTTGTGTCTCTCACAGGCCCTCAACTTTTTTCCTCTAAACTGTCTATTTCTTTTTTTTTAGCATGTGTGACACTGCTTATGGTCAGGACTGCCATCAGAAGCTTCGGGGTTATATCCATCAGCTTGAAAAAGGCAGGCAAAATCCCGTCACTTTCCCAAACATTTTAGCAGAATCCCAGAGCAAATACTCATAGATACAGAATGATTCACACGACTATACCTCAACAAATTTCTGTGACTGGCTTTGAACAGGAATAGTCACATGTTCATCTTGGGGTTGGGGTGGGATAGATGCTAGCCAAAATTACCAGTTTGGGAGTTGAGAAGGGATGATTTCTCAAAAGATACTCTTGGTGTAGTTCCTAGACATAGAGGAGCTATGGATGCTTGGCAGGCAAATATTTTTGACATTTGATAAGCCTGGGTAGGGTACAATGGATATGTATAGAAGCAGAAACAACAGTTTCCATGTCAACTGCAGTCACCATGGCGAGAAGGATGCTGATTATTACATCATCTTTGGATGGACTGAGGCTTTTGCAGAGAGCTCTGGCCCTTTCCCCCCTACTGCCAGCATGGCAGAGCTGTAGTTACATGGTCCTCATAAACAAAGCCTTTCCCCATCAGAATGAAGAGCTATGCATGACATCTGCTGAGCTGTATGGAGAAAGTCTTTGTATGTGAGTGAACACAGCTTTTAAAGCCAGCGTGGAGAAACATCTGCAAGCAGCTGCTAGCCAATTAGCAAGAAGGCGAATGCCCTTTGTCCGGAGATGACTGCTCTGTCTCAGGAATTGTCTTCTTACATGGCCCCAGAGAAGACAGGAATCCACCCACATCCCATCTCCATTCCTGACCTCCTTTTATCTATTCCTTCCCATCCCCTACAAATAAGAGGTGACCCTGCCCATGGTTGCTGCTGCCTATGACCATAGAAAAATGTGCTCACTTGGCAAGGAGCTCCTTCATCAAGACTAATTTTTTTCTTTTCTTGAAGAGAAAAGAAAAAATGAAAGATGAGTCTTATTTAGCATGTAGATACCTTTCCTCTAACTGGATTTTCCTGCCAGGGAATTGAACTAAATGGTCTCAAATGCTGCTGTAGCTTCTTTCAGTTTATTTTTTATTGCTGTCACTGAATACCATCAAGTAAGTAATATTTAAGAATAGAAATTTCCTTAATTTATGGTTCTGAAGGTTGAGAAGTGAGCATGGTGTCAGCATCTTCTCAGCTCTTGGCTAGGGCCTTCTTGCTGTCTCATTATATAGCAGAGGGCATAACCCCATGGGGAGACCAAAGCAAGCATGCGCAAGAGAGCTCGCTTTTATAAAAAAGAAATAATCAGTCCTGTGACAGCTCATTCATTCATGGGTCAATACATTAATGAGGAAGGAGCCCTCATGACCAGATCACTTCCCAGAGCTCTCACCTCTTAACACTGCTGCATGGGGGGGGGGGTCCAAGTTTTTAACATATAAAATTTGAGTGACACGTTCAAAATTAGTAAATTAGTATGACTACTTTATAATTATTAATAGTAAGGGTGCTGGTCAGCATTAGGATGATAAAATTTTAGCATGACAAAACAAGAAGTAATCTAGGATTTGTGTGTTCCTCAGCTGAATCTGCCTTATTTCCAGCACCCTCCATACTATCTAACACAAGATAAGCAAACGTGTCTCCTGTGCTCATGGCACACATCACTAATCAATCGACATGTTTTTTTTTTTTTCCCATGTGTGACCTCAGAAACATTTTTATCATAAGGTGACCAGAATAGATTCCCAGCCAAATAATATTGACACATATTCATCATTCCTGATCTAACGATTTATCAAATGATGATAGTCTTAAGGAAAGTTTTTTTTTTTCCATCCAAGTAGAAACCACCTAGGAGAGACCAGAGGCTTAAGCAGTTTTCTTTCACCTTGAATGGTCACTTCCTTGGGCTTTGATGTTGGAATATAACCACTCCATTTTACAACCTTTGTATCATTTCTCATAAAAAATAAAATAAAAATCAGATGCTGCATACCACATATTCATTTCTTAAGACCACATACCCTTATTGATGAGTTTCAACCCTTTGTAATCCATGGGAAAATAATTAGCACACAGAAGCCAGTGCATTTAAGTGAGAACTTAGAGATGTCAGTACTGAAAAGACATCCCTTTTTCTTTCTTCCTTTTTTCTTTCTCTCCTTTTCTTTTCTCTTTTTTGGGGGTGCTGGCTGTTTCTTTAGCATTTAAAGTGGTGAAGAAACGATGCTTGGAATGAATGTCTCACCTAGGCAACACGCTCCTTTTCTTTCAGAATTTAGCCTCAGCAGCCTTAGAAAAGAGTCGATCAAAGACAATTTGGGCTCCTGTAAATAACCATTGGAATTAAATTAACTTTGTGAGGAAGAGGACCATATCCCTGGAAAACATCTATCCAAATGAACCCATTGTGCAGTGCCCTGGGTGCAGCCAGCAAGCTCTTTAATGGGCTAGTCAAATTTTTGAGGCAATGGGTGTAAAAGGAGGCTGGGTCACTTCGATAATTGGGGCTGCAGATGATCAAAAACTCTTTTGTCGAATTGGACCACTAGGCTACTAGATTGGCATCAGTCCCATTGAACAAGGACTATAGCCCCATTTACAAGCAATAAGATTATACTTTCGGTACCTGATAGTTAAAAAGAAAAGAGCCATTTCAAGTCAAGTTGACTTAAAGGCTATTATGCAAATTCAATAAACATATAAGTAGAACCTACTGGTTCAGAGGCGCCCTAAGCATCCCTGGGCCCTGAGGGAGCAATCAGCTATTCCTTGCTTGCTGCCAGGAAGAGGCAGAGGCACCTGATGCCCGTCTTTGTTCTTGGGTGGTATTAGAACGATTTAGTGATTATCAGGCGACAGCAGAGTTTATCAGGAAGTTTCTGACTCAGATCAGCAGCTGGGGGTTTGCACATCTCTAATCAGACAGAAACTCACCTGTATATCTGCGTTAGCAACTAAAGCAATTATGTTGATTCTAGGAAGGAGCAATTTAGGAGACAGATGCCAGGACTTAGGGGGAGAGAGAATGAGCCTCTGAGTTCAGCTTCTTGTGTATTTGAGCAAACCTACCTTGCTTATGAGAAAATGGGTGGGAGAAAATCAGGAAAAATGGTTAATAGCTTAGGTTTGCATGTCAGACCTGGAAGTATATTCTAGTTCTGGTATTTAATAGCTGTCTGGCATTGAATACATTATTCAAATTGATCTACTCAGCCTGTTCTCTTAAAATAGGATGACAGTCTCACCTATTTCCTCTTTATTAAAGTGGGAATGAAGACATTCTTGTGAAGAATGTTCTTAAAGTGCTTAGCACTACATGGAACATTTGCCAAGACCATGTTCTGGGTCATAGACTAAGTCTTAATATACTTAAACAGATTACAGCCATACAAAATATGTTTTCTAACAAAAATGGTATTAAATTAGAGCTACAACACAAAAATTTCATAGAATCTCCCAAATTCTTGAAAACTATTTAAGACATTGGTTAATAACCCTTGGGTTAAAAAAGAAATCAAGAAAGAATTAAGCAAGGATTGTGAACTAAATGAAAATGAAAACATAACACATCAGAGTTTATTGGATTCTGCTAAAGAGGGAAACTCACAGCACTAAATGCCTATGGTAGCAAAGATAAAAGGAGTCAAATATGTGAGCTTTCACTTAAGAAAATAACTAGAAAAAGAAGAATAAATGAAAGCCAGAACAAGTAGAAAATAGTAAAATCCAAATATGCCAATGAAACAGAAATTAGAAAAACAATAGAGAAGATCATTAACATCAAAAGCGTGTTCGTTGAGGTAAACTGCTAGCCAGACTGAACAGGGAAGAAAGAAGACATAAACTGCCAAACATCAGGAAGTGGAAAAGTAAGAACACTACAGAGACTAAACGAATGACAGCAGAGTGTTATGAATGTCTCAATGCTTATAAAATAAATAATAAATGCCTGTAAGTTTGACAACTTAACCGAGATGGGTGAATTTTTATAAACACCAAATCTACCCCTTACCTCAAAAAGAAAGAGCCTAAATTTGTAATTAATGAATTTCCCACAAAAAAAGCAAAAACCAACTTCTAGATATGTTGGCTTGGAAAATTCTAACAAACATGTGAATTACACACAAACTCAGAAAATTGAAGAGAGAAGCCAAGACTTAGCAATTATGATCACACCATTACAGATGATGACAAGAAAATTACATGCTGAGTAGCCAGGCATGATGGCACACACCTATAAGTCCAGTACTGGGGAAGCCGAGGCAGGAGGATTGCAGGTTCGCAGCCAGCCAGCCTCAACAACTGATGTGTGGCCCTTTGCAAGTATGTAAGACCCTGTTTCATAATGAAAACTAAAATTAGGGCAGAGGTGTATCTCAGAGAGGGAATGTCCCTGGGTTCAATCCCCCGTAACTAACACACACATACACACACACACACACACACACACACACACACACACACAATTACATCATCATATTCTGTATGAACATAGAGCAAAAGAAAAACTTAACTAAAAAGTAAATCAAATCTAAAGTATATACAAAGACCAATATAATAGGACTAAGCAAATGGTATTGCTCTGAACTTAATTCAAGAAATGCAAAGTTAATTCAACATGTGAAAACTCAATATAATTTACCATATTAATAGACCACAAAAGAGGAAATTATATAATGAATAAAACATGCATAAAAGCACTTGACAAAAAAAATCCATCGTGAAAGAATAAACAGTCTCTCAGCAAACTAGGAGTACAGAGTACTTCCTCAACTTGATAAAAACATCTACAAAACACCTACATTATACTTGTAAAATTAAATGAAAAATTGAATGCTTTCCCCCTAAAATTAGAAGTGAGTAAAACATGTCTATTCCCCCCACTTCTATTCAATATTGCATTAATATTCTAGCTAATTCAGTAAGACAAGAAGAACTAATTGGTATATAAGTAAAAAGGAAAAAGTAAAGCCATCTTTATTCTAAACTGATATGTAGTAAATCCTATGGAACTTACAAAATTGTTACTAGGAGTTATAAATGAGATTATTAAGATTTCACAGTATGTAATTAATAGAAAAGATTATATTTGGTATGATAGCAATGAAAAATTATAAACTAAAATTAAACAATTCCATTTGCAGTGGCATCAAAACTATAAAAGAGGTATTATTTTATTTTATTTTGTGGTACTGAGAAAGTAACCCAGGGCATTCTACCTGCGAGTTGCACCCCCACCCTATTTTTTATTCTTTATTTTGAAGCAGGGTTTCACTGAGTTGCAAAAGGCCTCGCTAAGTAGCTGATGCTATCTGAGAACTAGGATCCTTCTCTCAGCCTTCCAAATGCTGGGATTACAAGTGTGCACCACCACGCCTGGCTGAAATAGGCATTATATAGGCACTATGTATAAGACAATACACTGAAAACTACAAAACTATGCTGAAAGAAATTACAGAAGATCTATAAATGATGATATATACAATGTTCATAGATCAGAAAATGTGATATTGGTGTTAATTCTCTCTCTGATTAATCTATAGTTTCAAAGCAATTCCATTGAAATTTGGATTAGAAAGTTCCTCCCAAGGCTCCTGTTTCATAGGCTTGGTCCCTAGTGGAGTAATGTTCAGAGATGGGGCTTTGGGGAAGCAATTAAATTAAGAAGGCATTAATCCTACCTAGATTAGTTAACCTATTTACTGATGAATGCACTACTGGGTAGTGCTGGAAATTTTAGAGGTAGGACCTACTTTAAGGAAGCAGGTTTGGGGGCCGTGCCCTACCCCTTCCTCTTCTTCCTGTCTGCCATGAGATTAGTAGCTTTGTCCAGCACACCCTCTCCTTTACAACATTCTGCCTCACCACATACTCATAGCTATAGAGCCAGCTAGCCATGCACAAAACTCCTGAAACTGTAAGGTAAAATAAACTTGTCCTCCTCTTGAGTTTTTATTCTCAGATATATGGTCACAGTATGGAAAAATTAATGTATCCCAATCAAAATCCTGACAGAGTTCACTAGACAAATTAACAAAGCAATTTTAAAATTGGTATGGAAATGCAAAGGACTCGAGATAGCCAAGAGAACTTTTATAAGAACAAAATTCAAGGGCTAGCATTACCCAATTTCAAGACTTATCAAAATAAAGTGATCTAGTCAATGTGATGTTAGTGTCCAGACAGATAAAAATAAGTGGAACAAAATAAAGAATCCACAAATAGGAAAAATGTATAAACAACTGATTTTTGGTAAAGGTACAAAGGCAGTTCAGTAGAGAGAGGAAAGTCTTTTTATAACATTTGGTGCTATAATAGTTGAATATCTGTATAGAAAAAATAAGTTGAATATCCATATAGAAAAAAATAATAAATAGCCAGGCATGGTGGCAAATACCTGTAATTCCACTTCTTGAAAGGAACATCACAGGCTCAAGGCCAGCCTCAGCAATAGTGAGATCTCAGCTACCTAGCAAAGCCCCTGTTTCACACACACACAAAAGTGCTGGGGATAGAGCTTGAAGATAGATTGCCCCTGGGTTCAATCCCCAGTATCACATTCATACATACTCACAAAATAAAAGAAATAAAGCAACAAACACAACAACAAAAACCCAGAACTTTATTCATCCCGCTGTAGTATGGATCTGATATGTCCCCCAAAGTCTCATGTGTCACAGGTCTGGTCCCCAGCCTGTGGTACAGTTAGGAAGTAGTGGAAACTTCAGAAGGTGAGGCCTACTTGGAGAAAGCTAGGTGAACAGAGGCATGCCCTTGCAGGGGACATGGAGACTCTAGCCTTTTCCTCTCTCCTTTTTGCTTTTTGGCCACCGGAAGGCTAATAGATCCCTGCCACACACTCCCACCATGGTATACTCTGTCACCACAGGTCCAGAGCATCAGGTCTATATGAGGCGCTTTACGTGTGTTGCCCCAGTCATCTTCATAACAATCCTGCAGGAGGTAACAAGACTTTCCCCTTTGATAAAAACAAGGGTTTCCGAGGAGATCTTATCTAAGATCTGAACTCCAAATCACAGAACACCAATAAAACCAAGGTGAACTGGGCTTGAAGTGTTGGTAGAAAACAGAAGCAAGCACAAATGAAGAGCTTTTGTCTGGGAGCAGTACTTCTGGCCCTGGAAGGGGTGCGAGTAGCTTATTAGCACAGCTGGAGAGCCCAGAAGTATCTGGGGAGGTGAGAGGGAACAATGCATTTCTACTATTTGGTCATTATCATGAAAACGACTTGCTTCTTGTTTACACTTAAACTCCAGCACAGAGGAATGCCACTGGTTTTTTTTCTCCCCACATGATGTGTGTGACGCGTCCAGCCAGCTGCCTCACCGGGCTCCTGGCCCTTCTGGGAGGGGGCTTGTTTATGCCCCTGCCAAAGGGACTGTACAACTTCATATTTTTGCTCCCCTCGCTCCTTCTTCCAAGAATGCTCCAGGGGGCTGTGCCTTGGATTCCCTCTCTGTAATGAAATTGCAACATCAGAGGTTGGGACACAGGAGGGAACAAGACCCCAGATAATCCTTCAAAACAGAGCTGGAGAGCCAGGCCAGGTCACGGTCATTTGCCATTTCACCATCTTTAGGAGAAAGTTAATGAGTTGGGGGATCAGAAGTTTGAGGGGCTGAAGTTAACATTCAGTGATTGAGTAATTTTACAACATTGAGTAATTTCACCACTTCACATCTCTGAGCCTTAATTTTTTTCCCCACCGATAATAAGAGTAGGAACAGCAGCACGTGGTAAGAATACCTACCATCTACGAAGCCTATCTATCAGCCAGGCACAGTGCTAATGGTTTTTCACACAGAACCCATTCCAACAGCCTATTTGAGACTTTTTTTTGTGTGTGTGGTACTGGGGATCCTGGAAACCCTCTACTTCCAAGCTACACTCCCAGAACTGATTTTATACATTTTATTTGGAAACAGGGTCTCTTAAGCCAGCATGGCTGGCTTAGAACCTGCACAATCCTCCTGTCTCCGCCTCCCAAGTGCGGGGATTACAAGCGTGTGCCACCACGCCCGGTGTGAGACTTCTTTTTTTTTTTTTCTCCTTTTTACAGATTGCTCCATTTTACAGATGAGGAGACAGAGACTCAGAGAAGTTGTTACTTGTTCTAAGTCACACAGCTTAGTAGAGGAAGCTAAACATAAGACTCTAGACTCAGATCATCTAACCACTGTTGTTACAGTTTTGAGAGAAGATGTTATGGTTTTGGGAAACTGTCCCCAGGGACCTTTGTTAGACCCCTGGGAATAATTCCCCAAAAAGACACACATAAAAAGCCTCCACGGGTTCTTGTCCTGAGCTAAGGATAAATATGCAATAGCCCGGACTCTTGCTGAAGATTTAAAGGAGTTTATTAAGAAGATAGAAATACAGAAGACAGTTACAGTCTCATGTCACCCAAGGGTAACATGAACATGAGGAGGTGCTTCGAACAAAATCATCGAAGTGCAAAACACAGAACAGCCTTTTTATAAACATGACATCCTCCATCTTGTTTCACGTAATTCTGACATAGTAAAAGTCCCCATAAGGTTCCTCCCCTTACTTTCCCACCATGGTGTCTCCTTTCACGAAGGTCAACCCGCTCCTCCTATCCTAGCTAGATTATCCAATTATGTAAGCCTGTCTTTAGAATGAGGATGAGGAAGTCCTAGTTCCCCTCTCCTGTTGACTTGCTAATTACCTTTAGCTAGTTTAATTTACATTCTAATAGTTGCCTGTTTCTTGACAGAAACCAAGTCCTTTCACAGATCTGCCCTTCACCCAATTTTTGAAATATATTTATTAATAATCAGAACTTTCTCAAATCTTCCTAGGCCATTTCCAATACTGGTACAACTGTGATAAAAAAGAAAAATCTTAGCATTAGTATTTTTGGGTCCCCAGAAGTGCACCAAGAAACCCCCAAAAAGCCCCAGTTTCCTTTAATCTTGAGATACCACTAGAAGTACCTGGATATTAGACCTCTAAGCCTTTGAATTTGAGATTTTCAGAGTTCATCAAAATATGACTAGACTTCTTTGTTCTTGTTTTATCATTATAGACATGCAAGCCGTTTTATAAAAGAAATCCTCATTTGTGCTTACTCATTAGATGTTTTCCAAAGTGGCAAACATTGTTCCCACTTCCCATGAACTCGTGTTCTGAGTTGACATTGTGAATTGCCATGATGTTGCAGTTAATTTAACTCATATTTGTAAGAAATCCCCAAGATAAAAATTTGGATCAAGGAGGAAATTTTTCATTTCTCAGGTCTGCGTTAAGGGCTTGTTAATCAACTTTGTACCTTTACATAAAGAAAAAAAAAGAAAGCTTGTATAATAAAGAGGTTTTAGAATTTATTGTTGTTCTTTGAACTCTTTTTACTATATATATATATATTTTTTTTTTTTTTTTTAATTTGGTGGTGGTGGTGGTACTGGGGTTCCTGGAAGCCCTTCTACCTCCGGGCTACACTCCCAGACCTATTTTATATTTTTGAAACAGGGTCTCTTACGCCAGCGCGGCTGGCTTCGAACGTGCGCGATCCTCCTGTCTCCACCTCCCAAGCGCGGGGATTACAAGCGTGCGCCACCACGCCCGGCTCAAGCTATATTTTGTAACAATAGAGAAAAACTTCTTTGGAACACTGGTGTTTGGAAGGGAGAGAGAAATTAAGCTTTTTATTCCTAACCACTCCCCATCCACCCTTTTTCAGGAGAGAATAACCTGAGAGATAGCATTTAAAGATGCTGATTGGGTCCCCATAATAGAGGGCAGGGTCACCGAGGAGCTAATGTTTTATTCTGGTGGTAAAGTACAAATGTCAAGGGCCTATAATATTTTCCTAGAACCCTGTATATTTTCCTCTACCAATAGTTTTCCAATCCCATCCAGAGAACTGAAGGATTCTGAAGTATTTCTCAAGGGTCCTGAATAATTATTTTTCAGATTTTATTTTTAAATCCAGATAAAACCACTTTAAAATCTGCAATAAACATGCCTGTGCATGTGCTACTCGCCAATTTTTATCTTTAAATCTAATATATATACATATATTTTTTATCCTCCACTTTTGTGTATGTTTATATATCTTAGAATTAATCTCTTATCTTTTTTTGTTAAGAATTGCTTGACATTCTAAGATGAACTGCTTTTAAAATTAGCATTACGCTAAGTGTGGTGGTGCACACTTGTAATCCCCGCGCTTGGGAGCCAGAGACAGAAGGATCATGCAGGTTCGAAGCCAGCCGCGCTGGCTTAGGAGACCCTGTTTCCAAATAAAAATATAAAAATATAGGTGTCTGGGAGTGTAGCCCAGAGGTAGAAGGGTTTCCAGGAACCCCAGTACCACCACACACACAAAAAAATTAGCATTACTTAGGACTACTTATCTGTTTAAGCCAGATTGTCTTAATACTTAGATATATTAGACATGTTTTCATTACAAAGTCAGGATTCCAAACCAAACTGGTCTGAAACTCAAAAGGATGTTATTGGTTCACATAACAGAAAAACCCAGGAGTGGGGCTATAATGAGTTCAAGAGTGATCCAGACACTTGAGTGGTATCTGAACATGCCTCCTGGCTACCTCCTCTTGGCCATGGTTTCCACATCCCCTGTGGGGGTGCAATAGCCCCCACAACTCCAGCCTGACACTCTTCCAGCTTCCAGGCAGGAGGAAGCACTCCCAGCACTCCTCAGCCAGGTCTCCCATGTCCACCTGTGCAGCTGGGAGGGGACCCACTGTTCCAGAGCCACATGACCAGGGGTCGTCCTGGAAAGTGGAAATTAGAGCTCTATTGATAGCAAAGCAATAGAAGTCCATTCTACTGGGGCAGACTAGACAGAATTCAGATGCACACTGGACCCCAACATTGCACTATCCCCAGTTGATATCAGTCCCTCATTTCAGACCCCTGATTTCCCCCAGAATGGTCCCATACACCAATCTGATAATGGGTCAGCACCACACATCTGAACCTAAAAGATAAAGACACTATAACATAGCTCTTCTACCAATATAAATAGTCAGGACTTCTACATTGGATTTGGAAAGGGTAGATTTGGACATTTTAAAAAAGTTGAAGCTCAGCTGGTGAGGTGGTACATGCCTGTAATCTCAGTTCTTGGGAGGCTGAGGCAGGAAGACTATAGGTTTAAGGCCAGCCTTAGCAACCTAGTGACACCCTGTTTCAAAATAAAAATAAATAAATAAAAAGAGGTGAGGGTGTAGCATAGAGATAGATGGCTCTGAATTCAATCTCTAATACCACCAAAAATAAATAAATAAATAAATAAATAAATAAATAAATAAATAAATACAAGTTGAAGCTGATCATGTACACATGTCCACCTCCTGGCAAGTGCAGTCTCAGGGGCCTCTTGGCCACAGGAGCTCATGGTCCAATTTTCTGCTCTTCACTCATTTTGCTTTGGGCATAAAAGACAGAGGCAATGAGAAGCGTGTTGTCAGAAGTTCGAGTCCAGGCTTTACTCCTTAATGTCTGTGTGTCTTTCCTTCTCTGCAAATTGGGGACAGCAATCTTTAGTGTTCTCTAATCATAGGGAGCAATTAGGCAAGAACATTTTGGCAAAAAGTTTTTTACTATCAGTAAAATGCCATGTGACAACAAATTATTACCTTTTCTGTTAATTATATATAGGTATTTATTAATGTGTTGATATGAAATGCATTTATTTCTATATTTATCTAGCTAGTCCCCTGAAGAATTAAATGCATTAATATTTCTGTATTGCCTTCCCTGAAGCAACATCCTTCATCAGGCAGTTGTGTGTGTGTGTGTGTGTGTGTGTGTGTGTGTGTGTGTGTGTGTACTGGGTTGAATTCAGGAACATTCTACTTTTTATTTATTTAATTTACTTTTTATGGTACTTGGGATGGAACCCAGGAGCCTTCTACCTTGGGCTACAATCCCAGAACTATTTTATATTTTTTATTTGGAAACAGGGTCTCTTAAGCCAGCAGAGGCTGGCTTTGAACCTGTGCGATCCTCCTGTCTCAACCTCCCAAGTGTGGGGATTACAAGCACGCACCACCACGCCCGGCTAGGAACATTATATTTCTGAGCTTCATCCCCAGCCTGTTTTATTTTTCATTTTGAAAAAGGATCTTGATAGGTTGCTAAGAGTCTCACCAAGTTGCTAAGTCTTGCCTGGACCCTGCAATCCTCCTGTCTCGGCTTCCCCAGTACTGGGATTACAGGCGTGCACCACCATACCCAGCACCACATAAATTTTTAGTTCCCTCCCACTCTGTGTATTTGACCGTGTGATTTGCTTTGTTGATAGTCTGTTGATAAAGGGATGCAGAGACTGGAAAAGTACCCGGACCAGCAAGTTTGTTCATTCTTGCTCCTCTCCACCATGTGGACATGCCTGAGCTCCCTGCTGCAAGAAGCCACACATAGAACAGAGCCAAGTTGACTATTTGGTCACCTCAGTTAAAGTCACCTTCAGCCAACCAACAGTCAACTTCCAAACAGGACCCTATGTCACAAAACTGCCCAGCTGAGCTCAGCCTAAACTGACAACTTGTAGATTTATGACATAAATAAACACTTGTGGTTTAAACCCACCCTTCTTCCTAGTACTTTTTTTCTTGTCATTTTTATGGGAATTTCTAATAGTTTCTGATTTCCCCAATCCTCTAAAGGAAAAAGGGAATTCCAAGAGTTTGGAGAGCTTTCTAACATTCAGGTACTCTACGAGGTCATTTGTATGCCATACCTCACTGAGTCTATACAATATCCTGGAAAGATGAGTATGAATTTTACCTTTTTACAGGTGAAGAAGCTGAGAGTCAGGGAAGAGAAGTAAGTTGCCCAAGGTCATATAGCAGGAGTCACAGAGCTGGATTCTGCTTCTCCTCATACAAATCCTCAGTCTCCACCATGTTGGATTGATTTGCCTTTGATTTGACTGCATTTCAATGCCATTGCTCCCAGGATTAGAATGACCCAACCTGGCCTTTCTCTAGTGGTCTACGTAATCTCCAGCGGTGTCATATTTGTTGATCTTGGATCATAGACCTTCTTGGACTTTTTTTTTCCCTTCATCATACTAGAAAATGACATGTTTAGTGGCCTACTGGTTTGACTCTTCAAAACATACCAACTGTCCACTGCTTCATATTTATTCATTGTAAATAAACGAAGGAAGAGGAATTGCTTCCCAGTGATTCTAAGACTCTAGCATCGGCCAAGATTTGCCCTTACTTCCTCACACTGGGTTTCTGGCCCCACAATTTAAGTTATCGTCTTCTCCACACCCAACAAAAGTTATTTTTAAGTTGCAGTGTTAGCCAAAGAGCATTTTTCACAGAACGCCTTGGAAGGTCCTGGACTTTCTCTTCAACTCAAGAACTATCTCTCAACTCCACCCCCTCAGCCTGGAGATTTATTTTGGTCCAGGCAAGAGTCATATGTTTTCTTTTGATGAAGTCACCCTAGTATTTTGCTTCTGCAACCTTGCCCATATTCCCCTAAAGAAGGTCAGGCTGTCTGTGATCTTCCCAGGGGCTGAGTGGTAGGCACTGTTTGCTCTCAGATAAGAAGCAGAAGTCAGTACCCTCTTAACCCTAGTCACACCTGTGGCTTCACTGGGTACCCCTTTAATATTGAAATTGAGTTGGGGGTCACAAAAGAGACAAAAACAGCCAAGTTACTAAAGGCCTCTTTAATTAGCTGGCATTTGGGGTGAGGTCTGCCAACTGTGGGGGAAGGGACTGATGATAGAGCAGCAGAGTCATGGGCAGCAGAGTCACAGTCAGCAGAGTCACAGCACAGAGAGGAAGTAAGGTTGTTTATATAGCCAGGATCTTGGGGTGAGGCTAGCAGAAAGAATATCCTCTCAGGACATTTGGAGTCTTGCTGCATCTGGAGTTTGCCCCGTGATGTCTGGAGTCTCGTGATGTCTTAAGTCTCATGACACCTAGAGTCTCACGACATCTAGAGTGTCAGGACACCTGGATTCTCGTGATACCTAGAGTCTCGTGACCTCTGGAGTTTCGCCATGTCTCCGCTTCTGGCTTCTGAATTCCACCTCCTGTCCCATGAGGGGAAGTGGAGGGACCCAACCTATACCCCTCAATCTAATTCCTTCCTTCTCTTTCCTCCAATCCCAGCCCACTCACCCTCTCTTCTATGAAGAAGTTCTTGATTCTGGGGCTTTGAAGAATGATTGGAGAACTTAAAATATTTGCTTGTGTGACAATTATTGAGCACAGACTCTCAGTACCTGCACATGCCAGGTTCTACTCTCAGAAAGCTTGGAGTCTACGTAGGTAATGAAAACACACACAGAGAAGATTCAGGTGGGGATCATAGTAATTAAAAGCATGACAATTAAGAAGAATGAATGTGAGGATGAAGAAGGCTACTTCAGATAGTGAAGAAATCTTTGAAAAGGTGAGGTTTTCCTGGGAGGGATGCAATCATTCCTCTGAGGGAAAAGCAGTTCATGAAGGATAGAGCTATTAGTCTCAAAAATAATAGAGCTTTGAACAAAGACAAAAGTAAGGTTCTTGTTTTCTTATCAGATTTTCTTTGTATATAATAACCTCCTTCCTATGTATATTAAGTTTATATGGTGTGTGGGGGGGGCATAGTTACTGGAGATTGAACCAGGAACATTCTACCTCTGATCTACACCCTGGCCCTATTTTATTTTTTATTTTTGAAACAGTCTCACTAAGTTACTAAGGGCTGTGCTAAATTGCTGAGGTTGACCTTGAATCTGCTATCCTTTTGTCTCAACCTTCCAAATACTAGGATTACAAGAGTGTGCTTCCACACCCAGCCAAATCTATTTTTAAACTTCAACTTGGCCTTGTATTTTGTTCTATTATTGAAAATTCAAAACCAAATTAGGATCTGTGATATATATTTATATATCTCATCAATTAACTCTGTTGAGTTTTATAGCTAGGTATTTTAATTAGACATCTTGTAAGTCCTCCCACCTTTAAACTGTATGTTAAACTTAGAATAAATCTTTGAAGTCCTTAGGTTTAAGTTTACATTTCAATCGGCCACCTAGTAAATCTTCACATACCAACCTTCTAGACCAATCTACATCAGAAATACCAGTAACACTGTTACCTTTGTGAAGCAGGGGGCTCTCTACTTGCAAAAGGATGGTTAGCTAAGGAAATAAACTTATGTCTTAGATAAGCCACTCTGGTCTGGATCTCTGTACCTTGCAGCCGCTCACAACCCCAGTTGGTCAATTGCACATTGTTCCAACATGCCTCTACCTTCTGCTCTATAAAACAGCCAGTGACCTATGGTAGGCCATTTCCAGGACTCTGCCAGACACCATTCAGAAGTTTTTGCACATTTACATGGCAGCAGGTGATGCCTGGGAAGACTCCGGGCATTCCCAATACCTCCTCTTCAACAGTTTTCTCACTCGCTGTCAGATCTCACATCTCACCAGCGGAGCCTATTATTCGAGGTGGTTAAACTCCTCCAGGTACAGGAAAAAGAGCCTAAACCTTCTCTGTGAAGTGTCACTCTTTCTATGAGCTTAGACAGTGTTGCTAATGGAGGAAATGACCTACCACGCACTTTGGTTCCTACGGATTCAGGGGTTTGTTTCCACAAGTCAGTAGTTGGCTGAGGTGAGTTAATGCCTGCAGGGAATGAAATCACTGAAGAACCTGCAGTGTCCTCCTAAGCCAGACGCTCCTTGCAGGGTAAGGGGCTATTTGATTCCTTAGTATAAGATATTGTGAAATGGAGAATTTTGGAACAAGAAAGGGCCTTACGATCATCCTGTCATTTTGCAAAGGAAAATGTAGAACAGAAAGTACAACTCCCCATAATCAAGATGCTGTGCATTTTCAGCACTCAAGAAAAGCAGTGTTATAACAGCAGTTGGCCCTAATTCATCTGCAACATGTTTCAAACCTCACCAGTGATCAGAAACCACAGATAGCATCAACCCCCTCTGCATACTATGATTTTCCTACATGTTCATATATATGTGTATATATATATATATATATATATATATATATATATATATATATAAATAAAGTTTCATTTGTAAAGTGGGCATAGTAAGAGATTAGCAGCAATAATTAATAATAAAGCAGGACAATTGTAACAACATGCTGTAATAAAAGCTACATGAATACGGTCTCTCTCTCTCTCAAGATGTCTTATCACACTGTACTCACCCTTTTTCTTCTTGTGATGATGTGACCTGATACTTAAGGGAGCCCTTGATGACTTCCCTTGGTGTTGTCTGAATTGCCAGGATCACCACTCATGCACTTTGTGGCCACTGTTGAATGAAATCCCAGGGTTACTGGAACACGAACACTGGGATACCATGACAGCTGATCTGATGACTAAGACTTCTACTCAGAGACCAATGGGCCAGTAGTGTATATGGTATGGATACGCTGGAAGATGATTCACATCCCAGGCAGTTGGAGCAGGACGAAGCAAGATTTTATCAATGCTACTCAGAATGGCATGCAATTTAAAACTTATGAAATATTTATTTCTGCAATATTCTAGCTAATATTTTCAGACTGCAGTTGACCCTGGGGCCACTGAAACCTTGGAAAGTGATACTGCAGATAAAGGGGGGAAGGGGAATTTTTGTATAAACTATAATAATACGCTAGACACGGCAGTAAGTTTTATATATACACAATGATCTTATTTCTCTCAACAATTTTAGAATAAGTGTTGCCATCACCACATTACACATGGGAAAACTAAAGCCCAGGAAGATGAAGTAACTTACCCAGAGTTTTGAAACCTTTAGATGATATTACAGATTCTATTATTGTTATTTACGAATATTCACTTTCTTCTCCATGTAATGGAGTTTATCTTCTTACCCCCACAAATGTTGGGCTGGCCATTTGACCTGTGGCCAATGCAACATGGCCACACTCATCAAAGGCTTAACATATGACTGTGGGGTATGGCTTGGCTTCTTACTCCCCCTCTGCTGTGAGAAGTCATACCCCAATAACTGAACCCAATCTGAACCCTACCACTGCCTAAGAAAAAACTGCAACTGACCTATAGCCAACACCATGTAACATGAGAAAGATATTTGTTGTTGTCAGCTCTGTTGGTCATCTTTGTGTTGAGGTGACTAAAATACCAGACAAGAACAATTTAGAAAAGAAAAAGATTATTTTGGCTTATGTTTTCAGGAGTTTGGTCCATGGTTATCCAGCTTCACCACTCTGGGCTGGAGGGAAAGCATAACATCACGGTGAAAGGAAATTTGCTTAGCTCGTGGCAGCCAGGAAGCAGAAAGAGAGAGAAAGGAAGGGACTGGGAAGAAAATAAACCCTTCCAGGTCATGACCCCAGTGACCAGCTAGGACCTACTTCCCAATAGTCCATCCAGCTATGTGGCCTCTAATCGGGTAGAGCCCTCACTGTCTACAAACTCACCACTGAATCTTGCTGCACTGGGGACCATGATTCCAACATGAGTTTTGGGAGGACATTTCAGATCCAAACTATAACATAAGCAGTTGAGATTTTGGAACTGTTTGTTACACAGCATGACCTTGTAAAAGGTAACAAACACAGATGGACAGGGCCAGGGTCTATGCCAGACCCATCTGCCTCCAAACTTGATGCCCCTTTTCCACCATACATTTCTGTATTTTTACTCCAGTCTGCTCTACCCCTGTGTCAGCAGATACCACCTTTTCTGACTCATGCCTTTAAACTTCCTCCTCTCTGGTACTGAGGCATTTTCTTTCTACCACTTTCCACTCCCACAGATACTTTCCCACCAGTTCTCATCAAACAGTGAGCCTCCCTAGCTCTAAATACAGACAATCCCTGAAGGAAGCCTTATGGATTTCTCCTGCATTTTTAGATTAATTTGTCCATCACCTATTCTTCCTCCTTCCCATTCAGTTCTGTGAAAAAGTTGATCTATCTTCTGTTCAACACTGGCCTCTGAGTTCTCTCTTAATCCTCCTTCAGAATTCCACTCCAACCATTAATTATCTTTCTTGTGTCTTTCATTCATCTCCTTTTCTAATTCTCTTTCCATCAACTTAACAAACATAAAAGTCTCCTACTATTTCTACAAAGAAAACAAAAACCGTCTTCCCTGGTCTTCTCTTCTTCTCAGGCTATTTTTTAAAATTTCTCACCTCTCTTTGACACCAAAATCTCCCACCAAATTGACTCCTTCACCCATTTCTTTTCTTCAACATCTTTGTTTCTTCTTCTATTTGCCAATTTCTAGATTCTGTCTACACTGCTGTGTTGAACCTGCCCTTAAATAGAACATGTTAGATGTCCTGATGGTCAAAGCCAACGATTTCTGGTCAGACTTTGGTCAGCTTGTTGGATTGAGAGATACATTCAAGATCCCCAGTTGTATGCAATATTTAGAATGTAAATATACATATAACTTATTTTTATCTCGCATTCAAGTTTTACTGGATGCCCTGTCTTTTTAATCACTAAATCTGGTAATCCTATAAAATTGTCCTTCTGCATTTTGACTTCAATGGCATTTCTTCTTTGAAATATTTTGTGGTCTCAGGACACAATTATATTTTTCATCCTACTTCTATGAACACTCTTTTCTTCTTCTCTCTCTCCATGAAGGTTCTTCTATTTCTATCTCAGCCAAGAACACTGGTATCCCTGGGGTTGTGTTTTCAGCATTCTTCTCATTCAATGAGAAGTCATCTACTATCATGATTGCATCTCACTTATGCTAACTCCCAAATACCTACTACCCATTTTATCTTGCTCTTGGAGCACAAATTGACCTGCCTAAGCTGGGAGTGGTAATGCACACTTGTAAACCCAGTACTTGGGAGGCTGAGACAAGAGGACTGCAGGTTCACAGATAGACTCATCAACTTAGGTTCTCAGCAACTTAGACTCTGTTTCAAAATAAAAAATAAAATAAGGCTGTGGGTGTAGCTCAGAGAAAGAATGCCCCTGAGTTCAATTCCCAGTACCAAAAATTAAAAATTTTGACATGCCTAACATTGAACTGGACATCTCCAGGTGGTTGTCTCATAACAATCTCAACTTCAATGTACCTTAGGTCACTAGCTCCTTCCTGAAAACATACTCCTCCTGCTGTGTTCTCTATCTCAATTAAAAGCAAGCCTAGAACTCACAAAGATTTCTTCAACTCCCAACCTGTCCTTTAGGCACCACATAAACTTAATGTCTGCCTATGTCCTGTCCCCTCCTCTCCGCACTAGTCCTTGTTCAGGTCCTTGTCACAGCTTATCGCAATGGTTGAGTGACTTCTTCCTGCCCATCTCCCTGCTCTCTTGTCTCCTGACCACTCCTGGCCATTTTCAGTCCTATAGCCAAGGGGATTGAAGTTGTGCTCCATCCTCTCTTATACAAAATGGTGCAATTGGCTTTCCTTTGTTCATAGGACAAATCCGAGCTCCTTAATAAGATATCCAAGGCTCTTCAACATCTGATACCACTTTTTCTTTCAACATTTTTGATACATCTGTTCGTGAACCTTATATGATAGCCACAATGAATGTTTTATTATTCCTTAAGCACAAACTATTCTTCTCTTTGCTCATTCATGTATTTGCCTTTGCAAATATTACAAAAAGAAACTCTAGTGGAGCGAGGGGGGTGTCTAGGAGAGGGTGTGGGGGAAAATAATGAAGGAAACACTTCCATGGACATGATGAAGTATGTGAGAATACCAAGCCAATCTCAATATCATGTATGGGGGAGGGAGGAGTGGGGAAGGAGCCAAGGGAAAACTCACCAAGTGCTGTGTGTATGGATGTCACTATCCCTCTGAACTACATTATGATGTGACACTATCATGTACCAATGAAAGGATAGAAAAACAAATATTACAAAAATTATTTGTATCTTCCTTGCCCCAACAATATTACAATTTGATAGGGGGAGTACTAGATGTTAAACCCAGGGGATTATACCTTTGAGCTACACCCCCAGTCCTTTTTTCTTTTTTTTTTTTCATTTTGAAACAGGATCTCCCTAAGTTGCTGAATGTCTCACCAAGTTGTTGAGGCTAGCTTTGAACCTGTGATGTTCCTGTCTGAACCTCCCAAGTATTGGGATTACAGCCATCTGGCTATCAATCTTATCCCAGGAAAAGTTTTTTTTGTTTTTGTTTTTGTTTTTGATGGTTCTGGGGGTGGAACCCAGAGGCTTTCTACTTCTGGGCTATACTCCCAGACCTATTTTTTATATTTTATTTGGAAACAGGGTCTCACTAAGTTACTGAGAGCCTCACTAAGTAACTGAGGCTGGCTTCAAACCTGTGCAATCCTCCTGCCTCAGACTCCCAAGCGTAGAGATTACAAGCGTGCACCACCACGACTGGCTCCAGGAAAAGTTTTATACTCCCGTCAAAGACCAGTTGAAATGTCATTTCTTCTATGAAAGTCCCTCTTATTATTCCATTTCCTGAATAGTGTGGCAGATGGTAGTTTCTGCTTTGGATTTATCAATAAGCAAGTGAGTTTTTAAGTTTAGAGTAAGTTGTCACTGCATTAATGCTTTTCATCTGACTTTTCTACACCAAAAAGAATTTGATGCTAATACAAACCTGCCTCTTTGTACTTAAATTAGCTGGTATTGCTAAAAAGTACAAATTTGTAGATAAGATAAATAAGTCTAGGGGTCTAGTATACAAAACATGAAAACTATAGTTAATAATATTGAATATTGCACATTTGCTAAAAGAGTACATTTCAGGTGCATTTACCCTGCACAAAATAAGGTAACTATAGAAGGTGATAAATATGCTAATTTGCTTGACTTCGTTAGTCATTTCATTTGACTTCATAATTATTTCAATCATGAATATGTATATCAAACATATATTTAAATATACATAATAAAATATATACAACATACACATAAAAAATAAACACTAAAAGGACGTGTGCAGTTTAGGGGTAATTGAGGGTGGTGTGGCTTGGTCTGTCCTTGGTCTCCTGAAGTTGCTGAGCTAATCACTCTGAGTAAACATGCCCTTCACCCCTCTGGCTCCATCTGCACGCCCCTGAAGCACTCAATGTGGTCAAAAGATGGTGTGATAATCAGCTTTCTGGTGCTGTGAGAAAATCAACTAACAGGAGGAAAGATTTATTTTGGCTCCTAGTTTCAGGGCTCTCAGTTCATGGACAATTGTCTCCACTGTTTCTGGGCCTGTGGGGAGGCAGAGCTGCTGGCCTCGCTGTGGCCAGGAAGCAGAGAGAGAGAGAAAAATGAGGAGGTGGGGACAAGATATAACCTTCAGGGTCACGCCCCCAAGGACCTACTTCCTCCAGTCAAGCCCCACCTCTTAAGTTTTCGTCATCTCCCAATAACCCATTAAATTGTGAATCTATCAATGGGTTCATCCACGAATAAGTTCAGAGTTCTCATGATCCAATCACCCTCCAAGACCCCCACCTCTGACAACTGCTGCATGGAGGACCAAACCTTCAACACATGAGGTCTGGAAGGACATTTCAGATCTAAACTATAACAGAGTGCAGCCACCCAAGGCACACGCCGATACTGTAGGATGATGAATAGGTGTCATTCTTGAGCCAATACCTTCATCAATTAGTAATGTTCCCCTACATGCTGTGTTGAGACAAATTCCAAGCCATGTCCAGATTTGTAGAAAAGAGTGATAAGCTGTGCCTGCTGTGGACTTGAAAACCTGAGTGGCACTCACATCATATTTTTGCCACCTTGGCAAGGATATTCAAATAGCTACAACCTTGGCAAGCATATTCAATAACTACAGTCTCATTCTGTAACCACTAAATAAGCATCTATAGTTAGACTTTCAATGTGAAAATGTGTTTTCTTGCCTAAAATCATTTAAATGGAATGCTGGAGTTTGTAGCTCTGGTTCATAATATTTAATTAAAATATTTAATTCAAAGAAAACCAACAGCCAGGCGTGGTGGCACACGCTTGTAATCCCAGCATTCAAGAGGCAGAGACCAGGTACTTAGTGAAACCCTTTGCAACTCAGTGAGACCCTGTTTCAAAAAGTAAAAAGACTAAAAAAATAGGGCTGGAGTATAGCTTGGAGGTAGAATGCCTCTGGGTTCCATCCACAGTACTGAAAAAAAAAAAGAAAGAAAGAAAGAAAACCAACACATACTTTTTAGACATACAATATCAGGCAAAGAAACAGAAAATATAATCTGTCTTTCAGGAAATTACTATCTGGCTGGAAGACAAACCACAAATTAATGAAAAGGGTTTTATACTATGAAAGTTAAAATAACAATACAAATAAAAATGCAAACTATATCACCATGATTACATGGTTAATTACCAAATGAGCACTTTGAATTAGTGTGACAGGGAGGATGGAGATATTTGTTACAGCCTTGATCATTCCTGTCAGGAGAAGATGATTGTGAATTTATGTCTTTGCTTGAAAATGTACAATGTGAAATGTGTGTGTGTGTGAGTGTGTGTGTGTGTGTGTGTGTGTGTGCGCGCGTGTGTGTTATGAGCACATTATCTCTGAGGCCTAGTAAGACAATAAAGAGTTTTACTTAAGCTGCTTACTGTTATCTAGTAGTGGCTGACTTTGATTTTTTTCTAAAGAGCACTTCACTGGTTAGTTCTCCTGGTGGATATCTGAAGTGCACTTACATTAATTTTTATGCCGTGGTCCATTTCTTACTCCAGGGATAAAACAAGTGTTCTAATGTCCAGGCATCATCCAAGTTCATTCCTTGGCCGCAGTGACTCAGGATAAATATGCGACCCACACCAAACCTGTCAGACTCAAATCATGTTAATTGTGGGGCTTTGTTTGCAAGGCCAAGAAAAGGTAGCATTCACATTTTGAATTCAGACTTGAACTTGGGTACTGTACCTGCTCCAGCTACAGCCTATAGTTGATGGCACTACCCAGAAGAAAGGCCTACTGAGTCCAGAGTCAGGGACCGGGTAGCATTTGTGCTATGTCTGAAACAAGAAGCTCCAATGTAAGACTTTTCAATTACCTGTACATCAATAAGCACCTTTTTCTTTCTTAATCAAGCATGGTTTGTTTCTGTCATTTGTAATCAAATTAAATGGCTGCTGTCATTTGTAAATGTCCTTAGTGTTAGAAGTTCTTAGCCTTATTTCAATCTAACATCTTGACTCCAACATCTACCACACTTCACACAGGACACCTCGCCCTACACCCTTGTTATTGATTCTTCCAAAGCGTACCCATCAATTAACTCACTCAGTTTTCATCACAATTTTCTGGAGTAGAGCAGAGCAAGTATTATTGGTCCCAGTGGGTGGAAGCATAGACTTTAACTCAAGGAAGCTGAGTTACTGATTTTCTCAATGGGAATACCCAAATTAAAATCCAAATCCCTGGACCAGAGCCCAGGTCTGCTCATTCCTAGCCCAGGTTCTTAAACTAAAACCCCTCTGTTTTCCCTTGCATTTCATTTGTGACTTGCCAGTTTTGAAGGATCATTCCCAGAACTGTGATGCATAGTTTGATTTTGATAGAATGGATGCATCTTCTTTATTGAAACACCCTACAGTGGTTGCGGCAGAACTAAGAACATTTTGTTGATTATGGCTTCTCCACCAATTTTATTTTATTTATTTATTTTTTGTGATACTAGGGATGGAACCTAGGGGTTTTCTACCTCCGAGCTACACCCCCAGCTCTATGTTTTTATTCTTTATTTTGAAACAGGGTCTCACTGAGTTGCAGAGGCTGAGGCTGTCCGCGAACAGCAGTCTTCCTGTTTCAGTCTCCCAAATGCTGGAATTACAAGTGTGCTCCACCACGCCTGGCTCTCCATCCATTTTAAAAGAAAATTGTCCCTATCAAAGGATAATCACAAACCTATCTGATGGGAATTAATCTGTGCAGGAGAGGGTGGTGTTAGTGATGATGATGGTGACAATGGTGACGATGACATCAGGATCAAGAACATTCTGAATGTAGACCAGACTCAGAGGAACCAAGACACAGAGACTGGCCACATTTGCAATTAGCAGTGACCACCACTGACACTTCTTTGCCCTTAGCAGCTTTGGTTCATGGCAGTCACACCCCATGCTAAATTAAGATGTTCTCAGGCTGAGCAATGGCGTAGAGCACCGCTGGAAATCAGACCCCCAGGTGCTGGAACCCACTGCAGCCTGGCACATAGGCAGAGCTGCTTGGCAGTACAAAATACCCCTCAGGGGACACACTGGAAGTGAAATAAATGAGTTCAACAGTAGGAGCCATTGCCAAGTGTAAAATTGTTTCCCATAAGCAAATCGTTCGCAAAACAGTAAGAGAATCCTGTTCTCCAGCGAAGCATTCCTCAGGAAGAGGGTCAGAACCTGAGCTGGATCTCAAGGTCTTCCCAGGTAGGTCTTAGGTGACAGGAAACAGCCTAAGCTCATCATTGCTACTGGCATGAAGATCTGATTTGCCCCTAAGCCAATAATAACTACCACCCACTTCTCTCTTCACACGTGGACGGGCCTCCCACAGGGAGGTTAATTCTGGGCCTCCTAAGAATCACAACTCAAGTACTTCCTGTACTTCTCTCAGGTGTCCCCCAGTAACGCTCTCCACATCCCCATCCATCCCAAATCTTCATGAAGTAGTATTTGCTTTTCCAAGAAAGACTGATACCTTGCAATTTATAAGGGTGACATCACCATTTCTAAGTCCACTTCTAGTCGATGTCTAATTTGGCCTCACACTGGCTATGAATTTTACTCCTTCGTTCCTTTAGCACAGGGCTAGTTGTCATCTGCTGTTGAAAAACACCGTGTCGGGATTCAGTGTCAGGTTCACCAGCATATCACACTACCTAATCCATGGCTTGGCAGACGGCACCATTCAAGAAAAGGATTGCTAAGATCTGTCTTATATAAATCCTTGGTTCCAAGCCTTGGTTAGAAGACATATTGTATTAGTCAGCCTTTCGGTTGCTATGACTAAAATACCTAACAAGCATGACTTTGAGGAAGAAATCTTTATGTAGAGCCAGCCCATGATTTCAGAGATCAGGCTATGGTCAGCGGGCTGGTATTGGCAGAAACCATGGTGGCAAGGTGCATGGCAGACAGTGCAGAGGAGGGGACTAGGTACACCTGTAGATCTCAGGGCCCTCCCCCTGGTGGCCCCTCCAGCAGCCATTCCTCCGCTCTGGACCTTGCTGCCCTGGGGATCAGTCTTTCAACACATGAGCTCTTGGTGGGACTTTCTAAACCTAAAGCACAGCACATATATACCAAAAGGTTAAAAGACAGAGCAGGAGTTTCACAAAGGACCATATAAGAGATAAGGACTGAAAACCTCACAAGGGATGAGGAGACAGACAGATGAAAGACAGACAGACAGACAGACAGACAGACAGACAGACAGACAGAGATTGAGATTATAGGCCTGGGGAAAGAAGTCAGAGGGGGTTTGTGGAGGAGATGGGACTTGTAGGAGAGTTTGAAGGAGTGTTGGGATGGACACGGAGTTGGCAAAGCAGGAATATTTTTTTTTTTTTTGGTGGTACTGGGGGTGGAACCCAGGGGCTTTTCTACTTCCAGGATATACTCCTAGACCTATTTTATACTTTATTTGGAAACAGGGTCTCACTAAGTTGCTGAGAGCCTCACTAAGTAGCTGAGGCTGGCTTCGAACATGCGCGATCCTCCTGTCTCAGCCTCCCAAGAGCTGGGATTTTACAAGCGTGCGCCACCACGCCCAGCTAAGCAGGAATTTTTTCAAATGGAACAGATGAGTTCAAGGTTTAGGGTTGTTGATGGACAAAGCTTTCTGAATAGGAAAAAAAAAAAAGACACACATAGTAGACAAATTCCATGGCTTGGTGGAGCCCCACCCCTGTGGAGAGCAATAGAAAATGTACGGAATATCCAGGCGTGGTGGCGCATGCTTGTAATCCCAGCATTTGGGAGGCTGAGACTGGAGGATCACGGTTTGTGGCCAGCCTCAGCTACTTAGTGAGGCCTTTTGCAACTCAGTGAGACCCTGTTTCAAAATAAAGAATTAAAAATAGGGCTGGGGGGGGTGGGGGCTGTAGCTCGGAGGTACAATGCCCCTGGGCTCCACCCCCAGTACCACAAAAAAATAGATCATAAAATATACACAATAAATAAGTAAAATATAGAGGGTACTGGATAGTACTAAGTGCAATGGAGAAAAATAAAGCAAGGGGCGGGAATTGATATTTAGAACAGACTCAGAGTGATGATTTTAGGTTGGAATTTTTAAAGAAAATTTTTACTGGCGCATCAAAATTTGACATCAGAATGAGATTCACAGCAATATATTTGCTCATACACGGGCACAGCGTCACTGCCCCTGGGTCCTCTCAAGCCTCCTCCCTCTCTCTACACGATCTTGAGATTCATAAAGATACATCTATATACACATATCACATCACTTGGTCTGCTCAAAGTGGTGATTTTAAACAAAGGGATCAGGAAAGTTTTCACAGATAACACGATATTTGAGTAAAGACCCCGAGGCACAGAGGGGGTGAGAGTCACAAGGGAGACGCGAGGGCAGCAGAGAAAATGGCAGGTTCCAGGGCCACAGGTGAACTATACCCGGTGGGCGTGAGAAATAGCCGGGGCCTAGCTGGAGCTAAGAAAGAGGGAGAGACTCAAAGGAGAGGAATTCAAAGAGCCTCATGGGCCGGATTTGAGCAGACTCCGAGACTCTGCTGAACGCTGAGACTCAGGTCCATTCACAAGCAACTTTTCATCCACTCCCCATAACACGCAACTGAAGCTCAGAGCGTTAACACTGCTTGCCCACGATTATACAGGGAGCAGAGCCAGGGTTCAAGCGCAGCCCTCTGGCTCCTTCTGCTTCACGGGGCCCTGCTCCTGCCTCTCTGTGCACACTGCACTCACACCCCACCGCCCAGCCGTGGTCCTCCCACTCTCAAGCTCTTCCAGGCTCTGCTCTCATTACAGTGCCCCTCCTCCTGCCTTGGTTCAAATGCAAAGACCTCAGAGAAGCTCCTCCGGACCCTCCATGGGACCCTCCATGGGAACTCCGTTTCACTTCTAACTCTCCTTCCCAAGGCTCTTTCTTGGCGCTCTTTCGCGTGGTAATTGCATTTTATTTGTGTTTGAGGGTTAACTTCTCGCCTCCCTCTGTCCCAGACTGTGTTTAACTCAGCAGCTAGCCCTGTGCCTGGTATAGACAAGGTACTCAGTAAACATTATACGAGGTACCCAGTAAACATTTACTGAGTAGACAAGAAGACCAAAAGAGAATAAAGGCGTCAATGCAGAAAGAACATGGAAGAGTTTTCAGGCATCTGCAGGGAAAGAGAAACTGGTTAACTGCTGCAGGACAGACTTGGGGTTATCTGTTCCCGGCTTGGTTTTGGAAGGAGACACCAGCCCGCCTCTGGCAGCTTCAGGATCTAAAAGTTTGTCATGTGACCGCCCCTGCAAGGCCCCCTCCCCCAGCAGCCTCTGGCATGAATGTTATTTGGAGTAATTGGCCAAGCACTTCGAAAATGCTAAGGTTTATTTTTAAATATGATTAGGACCTGTCTCTTGCTTTCTGGAAAATCATGCATGCACCGCAGAGATGCAAAAGACAGTCACGGCACTCTGAAAAGCAACTTTTTAAGCTCACCATCCAAATGTGCTAAGTTCATTGAGGGAAAAACATAACCATCCCCATTGGATTGACAGCAAAACTGAGACTTCAGGGAGACTAAATGCACCATCTAAGGCGAAATCAGTAATGGAGGCAGAGACGGGCGGCTCTCTGAAGACAGGAGCACGGATTTCACCTGCTACCTGCCTACCCCTGGGATTAACACAGAGGGTCCCCCAAGATGGGGATAATTAGAAAAAGGAAGCCACTGCCTTCTTGGTTTTGTGTTTTCTGTGCCAGTGGGGCAACTAATCGTTCTAACTAGGCCACAGGAAGCCTGTTTCTCTTTAAGAACCCATTAGCAAGCTGGCAAAAGCTCATTCCATTTCCATGTAAATAAATAAAGATATATTTTCCCACCTCGGCCTCTCAGGGCTAAACCAAAATTTACTCCCTTTGCACATTTTTTTGAAAACCTGCTCATTCTGGAATACCTCGCAATTAAAGATAGCATGCTCTGGAAGTCAATAATTCATCATAGAGGGGAAGGGGGAAAAAGAAGGAGGAGATAATTAACATTCTCTGGCTAACCCTGGCTGGAAAAGAGCTTAGTAAGCACAAGGACATTGAGGGGGCTATTTCCATCACAAGGATAGAAAAAAATAAAATAGATGCTCCCGTACACCAGACCTGAAGGGTCCATGTCTAGCTAGCTAGCCTGGGGCTCTCTGACTTGGTTCCAGACCCCCACTAAGCAGAAAACGCTGGGCTGCCACAGGAACCTGGTGCTGGGGAGCAGGGGTGCCTCTTGGGGGTGGGACTGGGTGTCTCTTCTAAGACTTCTTTGTTATTTTTTCCAGTACTGGGGATTGAACCCAGGGACATTTTACCTCCAAGCTACATCTTCAGCCATATTTTTTATTCTTTTTTTTTTTTGAAACAGGGTCTCATTAAGTTGCAGAGGGCCTCTCTAAGTAGCTGAGGCTGGCTGAGAAGTCATGGTGTGTGTCAATGTGTGCTCCTCAGTGCACCCATCTATAAAATGGGAAGGATAATCGGGAACAAGGAAGGCTCCTGCACTTTGACATATCATCTTCTTCATCCTCGTCACCATCACCATCACTGGGCTTTACGAGTCATGGGACACGTGGAGTTTCACAAGGTGCCAGATATACTTCATCTGCATAATTAAATTTGATAGCTCCTGGGATAGTAGCCACTCTGGACCTTAAAAATAAGTTAGAAGAAGGGTTTTAAAATTGTGTGCCTCTGAGAAAAAAAATAAACGAATGAAACACACAACCCCAGGGGGATGGTATAAGCAGTCAGGAAGGGTTTGGGTATATTTATGCAGAAAAAGAGCCATAAATGGGTGCTGGGATATACCTAACCTTTATGATTGACGTCAGGGGGGAAACAGTTTCTCTGTCTATTAACCAAGACCAAGGAAGGGTACGACATGTCTGTGCTCTCTGGGTGCCCACCCATGGGACCTCTGTTGGCAGCAGAGTATCGGTCTGTGTGGACCATGGGTCTGTCCCAGGATGGCAATTCCTACAGTTTATGTTGTTATGATTCTTGAGAGAAAATTTTTCACTAGTGACTCTTGTTTTTTATGCTGATCCACGGACCATTATCCCAGTATCTTTGCTCCCTCTAAATTTTATTTTCTTGCTCTAAGTAGTGAAAATGTTGTCGTAATATTCTACAGTGCGTCAGAAAGGAATGCTCCTAAAATGTCCGAGTATTTTGGGTGTGTTGGGGAAGGAGGGGGGTACTAGGGATTGAACCCAGAGTCATTCTACCTCTAAACAATATCCCCAGCCCAATTTTATTTTTATTTCTGAAACAAGGTTTCACTAAGTTGCTGAGGCTGGCCTCAAACCTATGATCCTTATGTCGCACCCTCCCAGGTAGTGAGATTACAGGCAGGCATCACCATGCCCGGTGATGTCTGAGCATTTTAACCATCACAGCCAAAGTCACCCTCTACTTCCATCCCCACTTGCCTGCCTCAAGGTCCCCTCACACCCATCTGCCCACCCATCTTTGTTTCCTTCCTTTTAGTCCCAATAGAAGGAGCATTCTCCTCCAATTTAAGATTAATCCAGGTCCCACACTTCACGTTGGACCCCTGTCCCCAACACAGGCCCCTCAGATACCTGACCTTGTCCACAAACTCTTCCTCTGTCCTTCATCTCCAGCTACCCCCAAAATCTCTGGGTGACTCCTCCTTCATAGAACATAGATGCAATCAAATCCATTAATCTCTCTCATTAAAAAAATAAAATCTCTCTGAAAACTCCTTTGATTCTTCAGCCCTCTTCAGCTACAGCCCTATCTTCCCCCCATCAAAGCCAATTATCTAAAAGAGTTAACTGTCCTCCATTTCATTATCTCTCGCTTTTTCTTCCTGCATTTCAGCTGGCTGCGGTCCTGCTGGACCTCTGAAATTTCTCTCACCAAGAGATTACTGGATTGCTGGACTTAGTAGTCAAATCCAACAGACACACTGAGTCACTTTATTGTTCTGCGATGACTGACGGGGAGGACTTCCATCGTGAAGGTCTACTCCTGGATTTCCCAGCACCAGACTTCCTTGATGTCCTTGTATTTCTCCAATCTTCCTTTTCCTAATTCCTTTGAAGGTATCCCTGAGTTGAGCCCTTTCTAGGCTGCCTCCCCCTCTGTCTACTCATTCTTCCTGAAAGAGCCAAGGCCACCATGTGATTCATCTGCCAGTCACGCTAGCGTCCCCTCTCCAGCCTGGATGCTTCCTCGGCTCCTATATATTCCTGCCTAGAGTTCCCACAAGCCTCTTGTGTGAGTTTCCTACTGCTGATGTGACAAATCCCCCAAAACTCGTTAGCTTAAAACAACATGAGTATCTTATCCTACAGTCTGGAAGGCAGATGCCTGGAATCAGTCTCAGTGGGCTAAATGCAAGATGTCAGCAGAGCTGCAGCCCTTCTGGATGTTTCAGAAAAGAATCCATTTTATTTTACATTTTTTCCAGCTTCTTGAGCAGCCTGTATTCCTTGGCTCACGGTCCTGCCTCCCTCCAACCTTGGCTTCTCTCCTCACATTTCCTTCTCTGACTCTGGCCCTCTTGCCAGGACCTTTGTGATTTCATTGGATCCAAACAGATAACCTGGAATAATCTCCTCCTCTTAAAATACTCAATCCCATCTGCATAGTCCTATTTGCCCTGGAAGGTGACATATTCACAGATTCTGGGAATTAGGAAGTAGACATCTTTGGGTGGCCAATACTCAGTGTACTGCACTCCTCAAATCTGGGTCAGGTCCAAACCTGAAACCACGTTTCCCACCAAGATGCCTTCATCTCTGTGTTAGGCCACAATCCATCCCAATAAGCCAGCCAGACACTTGGTACAGTCCTTGGATGTCTTTTCTCTCATCCCTCCATCCAAACAATAAGCAAACCCTGTCAGTTTCTACAATCTGGCAAATAAACTGCTGCTGGTACCTTGGTTTAAGCTACCATCATTTTTTGTTGCTGTTGTTGGTGGTGGTGGTACTTGGGATTAAAAGTGTTCATCATCACACCCCACTCAGCCACCATCATTTCTAATCTGGATTATGAATGACCACGTCCTCTTCCCTCCTGTTCCTCCTTCTTCTCCTCTCATCCATTCTGAATGCTGTCAGAAACACAGAGGTCAATCTTAAAACTCTAAAGTTCCCCCACAACACCATTGTCCCTACCAGAATAAAACTCAGGCTCCTGATTTATGGTCTTGTGATAAAATAAGAATATATATTTGGTCTTCAGCCTTGGTTCCTGACACAGAGCTCCTAAAATGCTCGGCATGTCCTGCGTGTTAAGAATGAGAGGAGTGTCCTCTGGTATTCACGGTAAACCCCTCCCAACTACACCTGAGTTTATGCTAAAGTGACTCCAGGAGGACAAGGTGGGGCGGTGGCCAAAAGAGTCACCCACGTGATTAGTGGATTGGAATCTTCAGCCTCTAACTTCTAGGTAGATTGAAGTCAATCTCCAATGGCCAATAATTTAATCAAAAATGTTTATGTAATGAAGCCTTCATAAACCCAGGAGTTCAGAGAGCTTCCAGACTGGTAACTACATGGAGGTGCTGGAGGGCGGCATGCCCAGAGAGGGTGTGGAGGCTCTGTGCATCCCTCCCCATACTTTATTCTATTCTTCTCTTCTACTTGGTGGTTCCTAAGTTGAAGCCTCTACAATAAAAGGGGAAAAGTAAGTCCGCTGAGCCATTCTAGAAAAGTATCAACATGAAGAGAGGGTGGGAAGCCTGGATTTAGGGAGGGCCGGTCATTTAGAGAGTACAGGCCATGACTGGGACTGGTGTCTGATGTGGGGACTATCTTGTGGAACGGACTCCTTCATCTCAGGCGTCTGCGACATTCTCCTTAGTTATTGTTGCTGTTGAGTTTCTGGGTATCAATTGGTGTGCAGAGAGCTGGAGAATTCTATTATGGGGTAAAATACATACTTGGTGTGAGGAGTGCTCTGTACAGAGAAAAAGCTGTCCCTCTGATTCATGAACTACAAGGCCCTTCATCATCTGGTCCCCTACGTGTCCAGCCTCATTTACTACTTGTCTTCTTGTTCTCTTAGACTGTAGCCTCTCCGAGATAAGGCCATGGATGTTGGATACACTGGCACCTCTTCCCTGCATTACCTTTCCCATAAGACACCTGCCACTCAACCAACATCAAGACATCCTTCAAAACTAGTTGACTGTCACTTCCCTCTGAAAACCCTCCCTATTATTGTAGATGCCAAAACTGGCCCGGATTCCGCACCCTTTC
>NC_137793.1:12270180-12312680 GCF_963383645.1 Muscardinus avellanarius
TTCCCCTGGCATCGACATTTGCTCTTGATCACCTGAAATAAGAAAAGTACTTTTTAAATATCTAATGGTGCTTTGCAGCAAAATTTTCACTTACCTGATTTTAAGGACTATGGGTGAGCCCCAAACAAGCCCCAACCTCACCCAGGCTGTATCCACCCAAACATTGTCTCTAGCCAGGCATGGTGGTGCATGCCTGTAATCCCAGTACTTAAGAGCCTGAGACAGGAGGGTCACAGGTTCAAGGAGAGCCTCAGGAAGTAGTGAGACTCTCATTAACCAAATGAGACCCTATTTCAAATTAGAAATAAAGCTGGGCGTGGTGGCACACACTTGTCATCCCAGTACTTGGGAGGCTGAGACAGGAGGATCACAGGTTGGTGGCCATTCTCAGCTACTTAGTGAGGCCCTCTACAGCTTAGTGAGACCCTGTTTCAAAATAAAAAATTAAAAAGTAGGGCTGGGGGTATGATTTGGAGGTAGAGTGCCCCTGGGTTCAATCCCCTGTACCATAAAAAATAAAATAAAATGATAAAATAGGGCTGGGGGTGTAGCTTAGAGGTAGAATGCCTCTGAATTCAATCCCCAAAACCACAAAAAAATATATAATGTATATATTGACTAGATATACATAATATATTCTGTATATTGCATAATATATATTATATGTAATATATATATATATATATATATATATATATATATATAGTCCCTAACCCCAAGCCCACCCCCAATTTATACCCTCAACTCTAAAAGCCAACATCAGCGGGTTTTTTTTTTTTTTTTTTTTTTTTTTGGTGGTACTGGGGTTCCTGGAAGCCCTTCTACCTCCGGGCTACGCTCCCAGACCTATTTTATATTTTTGAAACAGGGTCTCTTACGCCAGCGCGGCTGGCTTCGAACCTGCGCGATCCTCCTGTCTCCGCCTCCCAAGCGCGGGGATTACAAGCGTGTGCCACCACGCCCGGCGTCATCAGCGGGTTTAAGCTTTCATAGTATCATTAAAATAAAATTCAGGGCACACCCCTAAAACAGGCATCACAACGTTCATCCTTTTCTACACTGTAGTGTATATTATGCTGGACCCTGTGCTGAAAGTGGGTTATAATAGAAAGAAGAGAAAACCACCAGAGAATCCAGAAAATTTGCCCCGGGCCAGACCTGCACAGCAGCAAATCTTTGACCTCAACAGTGAGATTCAGCAGTGACTGATCTTTTTAATTATTTTTACTATGACAACAACCACCATTCCCATCAGTGTTGTTTACACTCTATAAGCACCAATCCAACACATTTCTGCTTTTTATGAAATGTGGAGTTTGACCGTCAATTGTGTTTTCATTGCTATCCACAAACTTAGCTGATCCTTTTGGTTTTATTCATCTTAAGTGTCAACAGATGTTCTCTTAAAATACTCACAAACTGTAGCAAAGGGAAAGGTTCTGACGGCTAGTAAATTTAAATAGAACTGGACCAAGAGGAAATGGTTTCTTTGGGGGTAATAAGTACAAGATAGTGTGACCTAATAGAGATGTTTCCTTCCACCAGTGTTTTGATCGGTTTTACTCCTTCCCGAGGAGAGGTCCTCAGTTCAGTAGTTGAATTCCTAGGGGATTTTTGGGGGGCTCAGTTACACTCTATTTATGGGTTCAGGTGATGAGCCAGTAGCATCCTGAACTCTGAACACTCCCTTCCCACCACCACTAGGCTTCCCGTCTGTGTCTTCACTACTTGCCCACCATGACCATAGGGTGGCCCTCTTGATGTCCACACTGGCTCCCCTTGGAGAAGACAGTTGAAAAGAAGCTTTTCCATTAGTCAGGAGTCCCTGCCACCCAGCCTATGCCCAGATGCTTGGCTTCCGGTCTCCCATCTTCTAGTTCTGTTTATTTCTTGACTCTGCCCACAGACTGCTTGGACTTCTCACCTCCAGATGTTTCTGCAGGACCTGCTGCTCCTCTTGCCTGATTTTTTTCAGGCCTAGCTTTCCCCTTGATCTTCACAAACCATTATGGCTGCGCCCCCCTACAGAGCAAATGCAGAAGATACAATGTCTTAATTTCTCCCACATCCCCTTCTGATGACCCACTGATGTCTGGTTGAAAACTGTCAGATAAGAATGGGACACAGCCTGCTGCAAATAGAACGTGAGTCACCCTGGCTCTTCCTGTTCATGACCTAAGCACTTTCTCAGGCGACTGCAGCTATGTTGAGACCCTTCTATTGTCCTGGTTGATTATCCTGGTTAGAAGGAAGATATTGATCGGGGTGTGGTGGCGCAGGCTTGTAATCCCAATACAGGAGGATCGCAAGTTTGCAGCCAGCCTCAGCTACTTAGTAAGGCCCTTCACAACTTAGTGAGACCTTGTTTTAAAATAAAGAATAAAAATAGGGCTGGGGTTGTAACTCAGAGATAGAATGCCTTTGGGTTCCATCCCTAGTACCACAAAAAAGAAGGAAGCAAAAGGAGGAGGAGGAAGAGGAGGAGGAAGAGGAGGAGGGAGAGGAGGAGGGAGAGGAGGAGGAGAGAAGACATGGAATGATAAATGGCCAGTCCTTGGAGCACCTGGAGTGTCCAACTTCTCTCAAACTTGTTCACACAAGGAGATATAATATTCTCCAGGAGCATGGAAGACTGTGCATGTGTGTGTGTGCAGGCATGTGTGTGTGTGTGTTTCAAGAGAAACTTTATTTTTAAAGCATGTTTAGGTTCATAACAAAATCAAGCAGAGAAAAGAGATTGTTTAGACGCCCTTCCCATGCTCTCACGCACACAGTCTCTCTCTCTGCTGACATGCCTTTTCCAAAATGTCATATAGTTGGAAGCGTACAGTGTGCATTCTCTTCAGATTGGCTCCTTATACTTAATCATCTGCATTTAACGTTATCCCTATGTTTCCCTGGTTTGATAGCTGGTTTCTTTTTAGCACTGAATAATCTTCCACAATCTAAGCACCTTACAGTAACTTATCCATTCGCCTACTGAAGGACATCTGATTGCTTCCAGGCTTTTGCAACTATGAATTGGATTATTATAAACATCCAAGAGGATCATGGCTTTAATTTTTTATCAGTTATAATTTCTTGATGAGTAGGGATGAGTGAGTTTGATGGCTTAGTCTGTAGGATTCATAGCCAAGCCGAGATTTCCCAAACACATGTTCTCAGTTATCTGTAGATAAGTCATTCAAGGGGCTTGTAAAAGAAAAAGGGTTTTGAGCCCCGTTCCCAAGGATGCATTCAGTAGGCCTACAATATCACCAGGTTGGAGGAGCACAAGGCTTAGCCTACAAAAGAAAGGAAGCAGAGGAAGGCTAAAATCTCCTTGTGGGGAAGATCATGCACACTGAGGGGGTTGGAGGCTCATTTATGGAGACATTTTGTTCTTCTCTGAGCCTCTTGGGGAAATGACACGAAGGCTAAAAGAATCAGTGATATGTGTTATCCTCTTCCATTAAAAGGAGTTTAAAAAGCTCTGGGCATCAAGATGTGAACTATTTCCTTCAGGGTAGAATGGAACCACTAAAAATAGCCTTGGAAAATAAGGAGTTGTAGAGGTTCAACAAGGAAAACAAATCAGAAATAAATTTGGCACTGGGAAAGAAAGGAGGAGAAAGAGACGAACTCTCACGGGCAGTAGAGAAAAAGAGGCTATTAGTTTGGGCACATAAAAGCAGGTACATTTTTTCCCACCCACTGAGCTGCTGGCTGGCATTCCTGCAGCGTAAATCAGTCTCTCCAGAGGAAAGGAGGATGAGTCAGAGAATCAGCCAGGACAGGCTGGGTTATGCCAGGGTGCCAAACAACACCCCAAATCTCAGCAGCTTAAAAAGCACAAAGATTTCTGTTTTTCCTCCCTCACATTACAGCCCGGTGTGGGTTGGTGGCAGCTCCGCTGCTGGAAATCACTCAGGGAACCAGGCCGATGACAGATACACGTGCTTCCCTCCGGCAGGGGCCAAGGGGCTCCGCGCTGTCTGCCCAGTGCGGCTGCATGACCCCGCTCATGTTCAAGTGGAATCGGGGGCGAAATCACACGACGTGCCCAGAAGAGGAGCGAGGATCGGTGTGAATAGCCTACAGTGACTCTGCAGACCCAGGAGCTGAAGGAGGATAGGTCGAGGACGGTGGAGGGAAGGCTTCTTCGGAGCTACGAATTTGCTACTTGGCCTTGGACTGTCCAGTCCAGAGGAGCACCCCCTCCAAAGCCCCTGAGGGTTTTCCTGGCTTCATTTCCAGCCTGCAGCAAGCCAGAGAGTAGAGTGTGAGCAGCCCAGACCCTAGAGTCAGCTGCCCTCTGTCTCAGGAACATGCCGGTTGTATGACCTTGCTGTGGGCAGGCCATTCAATCTCCTTGGACCTCGCTGTAGGTGTCTAAGGTACATGACAGTAGCACTGCCTCTTGGGGGTGTTTGGATGATTAGGGAGATCACAGAAGGACAGTGGTTTAGGCCAGGACATCTCCAGCTGGGCTGTGCCAGTGTGCCCCAAAGAAGCTTGTTAACGCATGTTTCTGACTCAGCAGGTCCTAGGTGGGGCCTGAGAACCTGCATTTCTAGAAATCAATGTACCTCTCTTTAAAAAAAAAAAAAAACTGGGGATTGGATTGAACCCAGAGGATATTCTACCTCTGGACTATACCCTCAGCCCTTTTTTTGGAAACAGGTTGCTAAGTTGCTGAGGCTGACCTTGAATCTGCAATTCTCCCTGCCCAGGCCTCCCAAGCACTGGGGTTACGGGCGTGAACCACCATGCCCTGCTCGTGGACCACACTTTAGTAACAAGGTTTAGAGCAAGCAATGCCCAGACAATGCAGATGATCTGTATTCTTACAACTGGATCAAGAGATTCCAAAGGTTCTACGGCGCATCTCCTCAATGAACAGAAGTCTCAGCTACTTGCTGGTACAAATGTCCACGTTGGAAGCTTCCAGAGACAAATGCGCTGGGCAGCCTCGTGGTTAAGGGGTCAGGTCCCACTGTCAGGAGGCCTGGGCTGTATCTGAGCTCTGCTGCTTTACAGCCATGTGGCTTGGACACGAAACTCTGAGCCACTCTATCTACTTCTGTGAAATGAGTGAAATAATTCAGATCCATCGTCCCTCTCTTGCAATTTCACAGTTGAAAGAGCTCTGGAAAACCACAGGTCTCCACTACTGACTTGGGTGTGAAAGTTGACCTGTCTTGACATGAGGCTATTTACATCTTGTTTACCCCTGTTTTGTGACTATTTCTGTGTCTCACCACCGAAATCTGAATGTGCCTGTTAATAAGGTATTATTGCTGATTCCCTTTGAAGGCATTAGGTAATATATAACATGTATACCATGTAATGTAACCTTTAAAAAAATATATATATATATATAAATATATATATATTTATATTTATAAATATAAAATAATATATATAAAAAATATAAATATATATATTTATATATATTTATATTTATAAATATAAAATAATATATATAAAAATATAAATATATATATTTTATATATAAATATATATTTATATTTATAAATATAAAATAATATATAAAAATATAAATATATATATTTATATATAAATATATATATTTATATTTATAAATATAAAATAATATATATAAAAAATATAAATATATATATATATATATTTGAAATACACCTGGCCTCAAGGTATTGAAGAAGAAATTCCAAATCTCTTTCCTCTTTCTCTCAAGGTGGAATGCAATGAGAAAAAAGTACATGTAAAGTACCTGCCACTATATCTAGCACATCAAACAAATAGGTGTTACTACTAAAATTATTATTTCTTCTAGTGCATCTCATGGACAGAGGAGAAGCAGTGGGGAGGGTGGTGCCTCTGAGCCCCCTAGAGATAGACAAGACAGGATCAAGATTGTTTCTATCCATTTTCAGCCCCTTGATTTTCCTGCTATTTTTTCTCCTCTTAGAAAGAGAGGCGGTTCTAGCTGAATGAATGGATGGAGTGGGAAGGCAGTCAGGAAGCCTGAACAGCAGTGAGACACAGGCAGATGGAAAGAGCTCTCCCCTCTGCCTACAAAGCGGCCCAGCAGGGACTCCAGCTTCATAGGCAGCCAAGGGCAGCTGCTTTTCAGATGATTTTTTGAATCTCCTGTACTTAAAGAGTTCACCTGAGCCAAGGACTCGAGTGAGTGGGGAGATTGGGTTGCCATTTACCTGCTTGGGCAATCTTGGGAATTTCTTCCTCTCCGTGGATCTCTGTTTTCTTAGGTGGAAAAATGGGTTCGTAATGAAGTCCCCATGGAGACTACTTAATTATGGAGACACATAGAAGCGGCCACAGATATGAATGCATTTTGAAAGGGAAAATCTGTGTCCCCAGGCAGAGTCTAATTGTTCATGTGACTACAAGAAGAAGATCAGTTAGAAGATGACATCCTCTTGCCCTGGTTAGCACGGTTTTTAATCGCACTTCCCTGTCGACTCCAAGGCCTCGTTATTTGCGCCTGGCTCCCCCACCTCCGCTGAAGACATTTGTGCTTGTCAGTTAAGGCCGGCACGATTGGGCTTTCACGAGATGCTAGTTAACTGAGCCACTTCGGCCCCGCCATCACTGAGAGACAACCAAAATCAAGGCTTTGGGATATTGTTCACTTTTTAGGCTGAGAAAAGACAATGATTCCAAAGAGAACAAATACATACAGGGTACAGATTTGAGAACTGGTCCCTCCCGCCTCCTACCTCTCTAGCTATGTCTGCAGGTGTAGTGGTCAATGGGTTGCTCACTATCCTCCCGCCTTGCTAGCAGCATGGGCTTTGGGATCAGACGGATCAGAGTGAGGCTACATCCAGACTGTTCTATGTATCTTTGGGCACAATGCTGCTCACTCTGAGCCTCGGTTTTCTCATCCTTAAAAAGGGTATGCATGCCGGGTATGGTGGCGCACGCTTGTAATCCCTGCTCTTGAGAGGTGGAGACAGGAGGATCACGCTGGTTCGAAGCCACAGCCTCGCTGGCTTAAGAGACCCTGTTTCCAAATAAAAATATAAAATAGGTCTGGGAGTGTAGCCCGGAGGTAGAAGGGTTTCAGGGAACCCCAGTACCACCAAACAAAAGGTATGCATTATTCTATGGCATAGTCATATGAATAGCATGTTAATTTTTTTATTTCTATACCTGTGGTAACATACAATATTTGTGTTTATTAAAAGTAAACATGTATTAATTTTTTATTATTAAAATCTTAGACACTTAACTGAAATGAAGGCATGAGTCATTTTAGAAATCAAAATAGTAAGCTGGATGTGGTGGCACACGCTTGTAATCCCAGCATTTGGGAGGCTGAGATAGGAGGATTGTGGTTCGCAGACAGCCTCAGCTACTTAGTGAGGTCCTTTGAAACTCAGTAAGACCCTGTTTCAAAATAATACAACATGAAAAATAGCTCAGAGGTAGAATGTCCCTGGGTTCCATTCCCAGTACCGCAAAAAAAAATCAAAATAATCTTTAAGGACAATATTGTAAAAATATCAAGAAAAGGTGATACACAATGCTTGAAGATGCTTCCTCCTGGGCATGCTTTTAGTATGTTAAATTTAAGTTCCTAGTGGATCATATATTCAATTAAAGCTCCCACACTGAATATGATAGGAAGTACCACTCTCTGCTACACAAAGGTGCCAGTTCCTTGGGCACAATGAAAGATGGGATAGCAGAACCAGTCTAGCAACAACGACCTCATTGTCCAGGAATAGAAAACTGGAGGCACAAAGGGGGTTGGAAAGGTTTAGAAAGGGGACATGTGACATGCCCATGTCTGCTGCTCCCCAGCTCAGGAATAAGAGGGGTGCCCTTTCAGGAGTCAAATGTATTAAACCAGGGGACTATAGTCAAGAGAAACATTCATGGAGATTGGGAATGCCTAGGAGAACTGAGGCCAGCATCTTCCAGATGGCCAGGTCTTTACAAAGGTACAGAATGGACAGGGTTGGTGCTTTCATGGGACAAAGACAGAGAGCTGTGGGAGGACACTGGGCGTAGCTGGCATGCATTTGGTGGTACCCATGACCTCAGAACCTGATTGCTCCAGAAGGCAGGAGAGACCATGAAGAGACAGGGCTTGGTAGGGGAGAGCTTGCCAGGATTTGGCAAAGCACAACACAGTGCGTTTCCCATAAGCCAAGGGGGTGCCACAGAAGTCAGCAGAGCTTATGCTCTTGAAATGGCCCCCAGATTAGATGCTCTGGGGGGGACAACCAGAGGAGGTGCAGAGGAAGATCATAGGAGGTCAGCCTGGGAATCTGCACATGCATACACTTGAGTCTCCAAGAGGGCATCCGCCCCAAAGAGAGCAGAGATGGCTAAGAGCCCAAGCTGGGGGGACTTGGACTGGGATAGAGAGATTAAAGATTTGACCTCACCTCCAATGGACCATTTAATAGCTGAAACTGAGCGTGAATGCACAAAAGGGTACTTGTTCACCTAAACCAATGAGACAGCCCACATGGATTCGTCCAGGATGTCATCGGGAAGCCGAGGAAGTCTACTGTCAGCAGCGAACTGCAGGCATTGTGGACACATTTCATGAAAGGGGATTTCCCAAGGAAGAGAATTTGGGAACCTCAGGGTTGGGAACAGCACTTGGGGGATCAGCTTTGGGAGAGAAAAGGAAATCCATGTCCTCTGTGGCTCCCATTGACTTCAGCCCATTCAATAAGCAGCTTCCACAGATCAGGTGCTTCATTCTGGAACTGGCATGTGGCTCAGAAGTCAAACGAAGGTGGTCATTACTACCATTTTTAATCACAGCTTCCATTACAAATTGATTGAGACTATTTTTGTCAATGTGCCAAAATATAACGTACCAAAAAAAAAAAAAAAAAGAGGATGGAGAGATCTCTTTCCCAGCTTAAAAAAAAAAAATTAAGTTCCCATCTTCACAAGTGAAGTTAGAACCATCTTTAAAGTCAGGCTGCTGGGAAATCTGTTGATACATTAAAACTGAGACCTGCAAAGGCCCTGCTCACATGGTGGAATTCCATGACAGCACGGCATCCCTCGCGGGATGGTGGTGTGGGAGCGGGAGTGTGGCTAGTCATCTTCTCTGTTCCTGGTTAAGGCATAATGAGAATCAGATGTGGTTGGCTTTCCATGGGAACAGAGTCCCCGCGTGCTCAGAGCCATCAAAATCGTCCTCTTGCCTCCCTCTCACTTCCTTTGGGCCCCCATCTCTGCTTCTCTAACATGTCTGATAAACCGGAAGGTCAAGGTTCAAATGCAAATCTTTGTTCTTGACATTTTATGCTGGGAATCCCCGTCCACTTATCTTCTTCTCACCTGACTTCTCCATTCCCATCAGTCAACTGGGAATGAAGGTGCCTACCACCACCACCACCCCAGTTTATCTCATGGAGTTATTCTGGGGCTCTGTGGCAGTTGCGGAGGCGGGAGGGCTTGGAGAACTTTAAAGCAGGACATAAATGCTTGTCTAGGAAGGAGCTCCTGAGCTTGACACCTTTATTCATGTCCTGATAACACTCTGCAAGGCCTCCAGGCACTTTGGAAGTGAGGATCCTAGCAGGATCGGTGTGAAACCCATTTTTTTTTTACAAACCTCAATTGGTCCCATCAACTACTTGAAGATCCAGTTGCATTTCTGATGCTCAAATCCCCATAGACTTGGTGTTGGACCTGACCCATTCCAGGATCTACCCAAAATGAGCACAGAGAGAGAAGGAACATCTGTTTTCTCTAATATGCCCAAGCTAGGGTGTATTAGGGATACAAGAGGGACTCCAGATATTGGAGGGGAAACTTCAGCAAAGCCAGAAAGGAGGGGAGGGGAGAAAGAAGGCTGAAATTAATTAATGGAAAAGCTACATTCGAATATGTGTACATGTGAATATAGCATTGTTAACCTGGATACTCAGTATTGGGAGGGAAGAAGAAGGGGAAGGGGGGCACCAAGTACTGTGTGAATATATGCCATTGTCAATATGTTATAATGTGAGACTATAGTGCACCAATAAAAAAAAAATCAAAGCTAGGCATGGTGGAGCATGCTTGTAATCCCAGCGCTTGGGAGGCTGAGACATGAGGATCACACAGGTTCAAAGCCAGCCTCAGCTACTTAGTGAGGCTCTCAGCAACTTAGTGAGACCCTGTTTCCAAATAAAATATAAAATAGGTCTGGGAGTGTAGCCTGGAGATAGAAAGCCCCTGGGTTTTACCCACAGTACCACAGAAAGAAAGATTTAAAGAAAAAAGAAAGAAAGGAAGGAAGAAGAAAGAAAGAAAGAAAGAAAGAAAGAGAGAGAGAGAGAGAGAGAAAAAAAAAGAAAGAGAAAAAAATCAAGCCAGGCGTGATGGTGCAGACTTGTAATCCCAGCACTTGGGAGGCTGAGACAGGAGGACTGCAGTTTGCAGACAGCCTCAACTACTTAGTGAGGCCCTTTGCAACTCAGTGAGACCCTGTTTCAAAATTAAGAATAAAAAAATAGGGCTGGAGGTGTAGATCGGAGGTAGAATACCCCTGGGTTCCATTCCTAGTACTGCTAAAAAAAAAAAAAAAAAAAAAAATAGGAGGTTGCTTTGAAACGTTCTCCCTCATTTATGTAAACATTCCCCACACTGGGCACTTGCTCCCTCTCTAACAGTCAATACCGAGTCTCAGCACAGCCTTCTTCTTGTGTAAGGAATTACATTTTATCTGATATCCCCTTGTGGGTCTCCTCGATTCCAGTCAAACTCACCTGTGCAGTGCTTTGTCCTGGCTGAGCACCTTCCGAAGAGACACCTTTGCCCTTGACGCCAACTAGCAGCCCAAGGATTCTCAAGCCAATAAAAACATTTCCACGAGCCCCCAAGAGGTGACATCCGAGTCCAGTTGTGGCTTCAGACTGAAGGGAGCAATTAAATGTGCCTCTGCCCCTGCCCAAAACCTCAAAAAATGTTAACATCTTGCACGTGTCAAGAGGGTTATTTATGAAACTATTTGCTTGTCAACCCCAGGAGGACATTCTGTACTTTTTCGCTGGGATACTGTATATTTATGAGCCAGGGCTTGAAAACTAACTTTGGCAAGAAGATTTGTCAGGGAAGAATTGTATCGGCCCCTTGCAAAGCACAGGCTGGGCTCGATCACCAACGTGTGGCGGCTGGGAGGCTCCTGGTAGAGAGCTGGTCTGTGGCTCGCTGCTCTAGGGAATGAATTCCAGATGTGTGCTTCTTCAGGGGAAGGATTTTAATTTCAGATAAGAGGCTTGCATTCTTTTCTTTCTTTTTTTTTATCCTTTCCTCTTTCCCTCTTTAATCCCCCATTCCCAATCTTGAAACATGCTCAAATAATTAACCTAGAACATTTAGACCATGCAACCTACTTGTTATCGCCTGCTTTTTGTTTTGGTACCCTTCTCCCTGACCTTGTTACATCCCCCTAGTTTGGAGACCCGGGCTTCTGATCTCCCAGTTTTAGGATCTGGTTATCTATTGCTAGTATGTAAGACCCAGAGAGCCATTCAGTGGGAGAATAGGGAGCTTGGTGCAATGTGGATAGACTCTAATCTGGGACAGTAAAACACCCAAAGGGGACTGTCAACACTAGCCTTAACTCTAGCAATTGCCCCCATTGAACTAGTGCACCTCTAACATGTCCCCATGCTCAGCATCATTGGCCAACAGAATCTTCTACTGACAGGGGTCCTGAGCCCATCCATCATCCTAGCAGATTTCTTGCTTTCTCAAGAGCTTGGGCAATGAACTTATAATCATTTTTCCATTCTCCTTGGGGTTGAAGGACCCAAGGGGCGGGGCAGGGTTGATGAGCGTGCGTGCTATTCAGTGACAAATGAAAGGAGACAGGGACATCTACACAGGAACCAGAGAGATTCAGAGGAATGGGGAGAACTTCACCTTTTTTTGGTGGTACTGGGGTTCCTGGAAGTCCTTCTACCTCCGGGCTACACTCCCAGACCTATTTTATATTTTTATTTGGAAACAGGGTCTCTTAAAGCCAGTGAGGCTGGCTTCGAACCTGTGCGATCCTCCTGTCTCCGCCTACCAAGCGCGGGGATTACAAGCGTGCGCCACCACGCCTGGCTAGAACTTTACCTTTTATGAGATCAATCCTCTCATCGTCTCTGCATTATTTTCTCATAGCTATATAGTACATTTTTATTCTCAGAAGCCTTTTAAGCCTTGAGAAAAGGCCTATTCCTAAGTCTTGATTTTCAGTGATAGACTTACTATTCCTGGAGATAAAGTAAAATTCTTTGTCTAGTTTCCTGCCGTGCCACACAGTAGTGATACTAAAGCACTGTCACTTGTTAAATATTAGGAATTCAGTACACTCTTTCCTGAGTCATAGAAACTGCAAAGATTTAGCATCTCTACTTTGTAGGTGAAAAATTAGGCTAAGGCAGGAGAGGTTAGGCAGTCACCTAAAGTCCCATAGCTGATTCTAAGGGAAGCTGGTATTTGAACCCTAAATTTACTGGCTTTGTGATGGGAGAGAAAAGAGATGAGACATTGAAGAAAACAGAGAAGAGAGAACGTTGAAGCGTGAAACAGCCATCAGCTTTTGGGGGCTCGGTGTGCGCTCCCCAAGCTGCCTCCCCAGCTCAGTTCACCTTCCAGACAGATGCACGCCACCTGAAGATCATGTCCCTGCGTGGAGGGCCCCAGAGTGCACACCCCAGAGGGATCTGGGGCCAGATGTCTCCACGGGGAGGGCTCCGTGTCATTGGGGAGACAGCAGCAGATCCAGCAGGGGGTTACCTGGACTGAATCAAAACCTGCACTTCCTGAGAACTTCTGGGGCTGGCACTGGGACTAAACTCTTTGACAAAGTCAGGGCACACACAGAATCAAGCAGCCTCCCTCTTGATGTCTCTTGTACCCTGCTTGGCCTTGGCTCACCCCACCCATCATTGGCACCTTATCCACAAGGAGCAATGCCTTCTGAAAAACGAAGGCCTGTGGCCTCAGGCCATAGTCCAGGCCAAGGAGGCTTCCTTGAAGCTGTGGCACAGACTATAAATCCCAGACCTGGGCCTGGGCACTGAACCAGCAGACCCACTTTCGAGAACAGGAACACAGGATAGAGAACTGCTTTGGAAAAGACTTTGAGAAAGTTGGGACCTGGGCCTGGGACCTCCATACAAATGGCATTTGTTTCTTGGTGGCACCAGCCTTGTGTATCCCAGTCTCCACATCCCATGAGTTTGAGCAGACACAGAAGGCTGTGCCATCAGAGCTCCATCCTCAAAGCAAAGCCCGCCTTATTTATTACCCTTATTCTGCTGATGTGTGGACTTGGCCATGAACTTGGCCCCCAGGCCAAGATCAGTCTTCTCTACTGAAAAATGGGAAGAACACTTTATCTCTCCTCATAGATGGTAGAAGTTGCGTGTTTGAGTTCTTCATTCAGACAAGCTCCTTCACTTTGTGACTCTGGATGTCATCAGCCTTGTATTTCCAGATATCCCCCTAGGGACAGGTCCTGTAGGTGACATTCATCAGCTCAGAAAGTCAACTGAGAGGCTGACAGGGCAGCTTGGAGGAAATAACACCAGCTGTAAGAGCGATGGTTCTGTTTTATGTTTTAACTTGGATTAAAGTTGGATACGTGACTGTGGATGAGTTACTTAACCTTAGTTTTCAGGTCTTCAAAATAAGAATAATGATACACTCACTCCGCACAAGTGTTGTGAGGATAAGCTGCAACGTGAATACAAAAAGACTTGGTTCCTGCCACAGAGTAAGTGCTCAGTAACTGAGCTATTTTAATAGCTAATTAACTGCCTGGCGGCAAAATAAAACCATGAGAATGGGAATGTGCTGGGATCCTGGATAATGATGTCAGAAACTATTAATCCCTATACACAGATAGGGAAATTAAATCTAGAAATTGATCTGATTTGGCTAAGTTGCATACCAGACATCTTTGGCTTGGAGAATAAACTTACATCTGAGATGATATGGAAATTGCTCCCAGGTTAACCTTAGGACGAGAAAGTTGATTTGCCGAGGGGGGTGATGGGCAGATGGAAAATCTCAGGAAGTGGAATGATGCACTAGATTTGAGCAGATGCGACACGGTGCCATTTAGACCTTTGTAGGAGGCGCTTGCTCCAGGCCACCTCCATAGGGAAGAATTTGGACCGCATCCCAGCCAGTGTAGGCAGCAGGACAAGCAACTGTATTGCAGTTAGAGCATCCTAAATTCAAATCCTCTCTTAGCCACTTCCTCCCTGGCTCTGGAAAACTTAACCCCATCCATCAATTTATTCAGACTCCAAGATGTGGATAATAAATGCCTATAATTTGGGTGTGTCTTAGGGATTAAAAGAAGTAGTAGATGATTAATTTAATTGCTTTACTTTTCTTTCTCTCTCAGAGATGGACTGTAGGATAAATCTGCAAAATAAAAGAAGCATCCACCTTTATGAATGTTCCCATGGTTCTACCAATACCTAGAGGTCCAGGGTCAGTTTCTAGTCAAGATGGTGGAGGGAACAGCGCCAATAAGCCCCACCTCTTCAATATCAGAAATGTCAGACTAACACTATTTTTATTTTTAAAAAATATATTGGATTTAAGCTGGGCGTGGTGGCGCACGCTTGTAATCCCAGCATTCGGGAGGCTGAGACCAAAGGATCGAGGTTCGCGGACAGCCTCAGCTACTTAGTGAGGCCCTCTGCAACTCAGTGAGACCCTGTTTCAAAATAAAGAATGAAAAATAGGGCAGGGGGTGTGGCTCGGAGGTCAAATGCCTCTGGGTTCCACCTCCATTGAATTTAATGAAAATCAAGAGAAAGCCACCAGTTTCTGGGAATAAAGAAAGAAAATACGATCTTATGTATGTATCACATCTCACAAGAAAAGGGAAATCCCAATGTTGAGTCACTGTGGAAGCCCATGGCTACCCAGAACAATGACTTCTGGTTTATGCAGACTCCTCAGTCAATAGAATCATTAAGACTAATGTGCTAGTCACAGGAAAGTAGACCCAAAAAGACACAGGAAAGTAGACCCAAACGCTATGGAAAGAGTAACCCTGAAGTATCCAGAAAATCCCATTACCCAGAATCTTGCACACAGCCGCTTTCTTTTACTCCAGTTTTAACCATGTGTGTATGGAAATACTTGTGATGACTTTTCCTTTCCCATAATCACTCAGAATTGTTTAGTAATTTTTCTTTTCTCTATTACTCATCTCCTTAGAAGAGGATGGGAAATCTCACTATGCAAAAATGAAATCATTCAACCGTAGTTTTTTAAGGGACCATGATTACCTTTCCAGTGAGCCACTGAAGACTATGTTCAGGGGGAAAATGGAGACTAGGGATTCTGGCATAGAGAATGTGAGAGAGAAGAAAGATGGAACAGGGTCAGGCGGCAATTTGGTTACAAGGAGGAACTTGTTGAAAAGAGAGAAGGGCCCAGGGTTCCGGTGAGCGGAGGAGGGCACTACACAGAATTCCCTGTGAGCCACACTAGACTGACCATCCCTATAGAATATACGGCAGATTAACGTGATCTACACCCCAAAGAGAAGAGAAGTAGAGTTAGCAAAAATCTCTTTATCTGCCTGGAAATGCATGGTCATGGAGGCCATTTGGATTGAAGATGATCTCAAAAGGAACCTTGCCAGGTGTGGTGGCGCACACTAGTAATTCCAGGATTCAGGAGGCTGAGACAGGAGAATCGCGGTTCGCGGACAGTCTCTGATACTTAGTGAGGCCCTCTGCAACTCAGTGAGACCCTATTTCAAAATAAAGAATAAATATTAGGGCTGGGCCAAGCGTAGTGGCGTACACTTGTAATCCCCGCGCTTGGGAGGCGGAGACAGGAGGATCGCCAGCTGATGGTAGTAATTCTTTCAGTGAACCTCAGTCTCCCCACCCCTTCTCTTAGACCTCCCTGGCTTCACTGAGGTTTTTCCCCCATTATCTGGACACCCCCCCCCCAGCTTCCACATATTAAAGAAAACATAAGACCCTTCACTTTCTGTGACTGGCTAATCTCACTTAACATAATGTTCTCCAGGTCTTTCCATTTTCTTGTAAATGACATAATTTTTTTCTATTGCTGAGTAGAATTCCATGGTGCGTATGTTTCATAATTTTGTAATCCATTCATCTGTTGATGGGCACTTAGATTGGTTCTGTAATTTGGCTATGAGGGTCCTACACCCATAAAAGCCACATCCCTTATGAGGGACCTCATTTAAAGCACTTGCAGGTTCTCATATTCAAACGCCGCTGCCATGGTTGATGCTCTAGAACCATCACCCAATTCCTCATTGCCAAGGGGGACGCCCAGATGTCGGCAGCTACAATCATAATTCATGTTTCTGGGGGCAATGAGAAGAAGGGGGCCACGGAATTATCCAAGGGTAAAAATCATCCTCCACTGAACAATCCCAGCTTATTGTCCAGAAAAAGAGAAGCATCCCTCTCCCCCACCCTTTTCCCCCATGCCTTTTGAAATTCATTTCAGCAAGACAGAGACGTAAATAGAGATTAGAGCTTAAATAAGTGGCAAAACAATCAAAATATTTAAGGAGAAGGAATCTCCAATCCATGTGCCTCTGCAGCTTGTAATTGCTGTTTTCATGCTGAATGGGCTTCCCGGGCAAGACGGAGGGGATCTCGAAGGCTGGGCTACAGTACCAGGTGCAGGGCTCACCCTCATGTGACTGAGCGTCAGGCTATCAACTGAGTACCGCTGTTGAAGGAAGTGTCACATATCTGCAGGCACCTTTGGAGCACTGGAAGACAGAAGCCAGTAAACAGGAGAGTCAGACTGCCTAGTGGCTTAGAGCCCAGACTGTGAGCAGGACGGACCTCCTGTCAATTCCGCCACTTCCTGTGTGGCCTTAGACAAGGGGAGAACCCTCAGTAAGTTCTTATTTCCTGCCTACCACATTCCACAGGGCCACTGAGAGAATTAGAGTGTGGCTATAAACCCTGTAGCACAGAGCCTGGCACGCCGGAAGTACCCTACAATCTCTTCATTCACCACGAATTTAGCCTACATAATGGATACAGAGGAGAAAACCTTCCGCGGTGGCTGTGTAGGTTCTGATGCGCTGTGTGTCAAAATGATACCTTCTGAAGGTCATGAATGCACTGTAGAAAGAGAACGTGCGCTAGCGTCAGGAGTAATAACAGCCACGTCGAGTGGCCCAGGTCAGTTTGCTGAGAATAAAACCAATGGGGTTTATTTTAGAGAGACCCTTTCACATGCGCTATCAGATTTATGCACGTATTTTACTTACAAGACTGCTAGAGTAACAGCTCTACTGAGGTTCTAGCGGTCCCAACTGCACATGAAATTGCACCAGAACTGCTGATGGCTGCAATCGTCCTAGACTGCAAAATAAATTACATAAAGCTCTTAACATGTTCAGTATTTATTTATTTATTTACTTATTTATTTATTTTGCAGTACTAGGGATGAAACCCAGGGGCTTTCTACCTCCGAGATACACCCCCGGTCCTATTTTTTAGTCTTTATATATATATTTTTAAACAGGGTCTCACTGAGTTGTGAAGGGCCTCGCTAAGTAGTGAGGCTGTCCGCTAACCACGATTCTCTGGTCTCCACCTCCTGAATGCCAAATGACCAGGCCCCGCCATGTTCAGTAGTTAAAACCTGTAGTTCGCCAGGAATGGTGGCACACACTTGTAATCCCCGCGCTTGGGAGGCAGAGACAGGAGGATCGCACAGGTTCGAAACCAGCCGCGCTGGCTTAGGAGACCCTGTTTCCAAATTTTAAAAAAGTATAAACAAGGTCTGGGAGTGTAGCCCGGAGGTAGAAGGGTTTCCAGAAACCCCAGTACCACCAAAAAAAATAGTAATACCCCAATATGGTGTATGGATATAAAGCACCAATAAATTTTTTTTTAAAAATAGTAATAATAAATAAAATAAAAAACAAAACCTGTAGTTCAGTTAGTCATTTTCCCGTATATAGACTGCTGCCTATATGCAATTGAGCTGCATATAGAGTTGGTTGCAAAGTTGATTATCTTCTGCTCTTTAGCATAGCAATCAGAGTTAAAATCTGCTGTCTACATTAAAAAATTTAGGACATTTCACAAACAGAAATACATATATACATACATGCATATATACATATAATATACATACATACATTTGCCAATAAGAAAGAAGGACAGAGGAAGGGAGGGAGGAAAGAAAGAGAGAAATAAAAAGAGAGATCAGGGTCCTTCCCAAGGTTACTCACAAGTTATTAGAACTCAGGAGTCTCAAGGCCTACTGCTCTTTTCCTGGCCTGGGCAGTACAGTCTCAATCAGTCCTCCAGCTCCTGAGTTGACCTAACTAGATCACAATTACTTCAAATCAGATTTTTCTGACTCCAGCCCTATCCTAACCCAAATCCATTCATGTTTGTTTGTTTGTTTGTTTGTTTGTTTGTTTTTACAACAGCTAGGGCAAGCTTTGCCACATAAGTCAGATCCCTACCTGCCCTGCTTTAAAAAGCCTTACAATGGCTCCCCAGTCTTCTTGGGATTAAACTTCAGCTTTTGGCCCTGGCCAGCAATGCTGGTCTCTGCCCCCATCCTACCTCATTTCACCTTTGATTTCTGAGCTACATGTCTTCTCGCTTCCTTCTAATTATTTGAGCTCATCCACCTCTTGTAAGTCTCCCAGTCTTCCTGCATGCTGGTCCTTCAGCTTGAGTTGTGCCCCCAGCCACCTCCCATCCATATTTTCTCTCCAGCTAACTCCAGTGCAATCTTCAGCTCTCCTGGCCACCTTGAACACCATCTCTCTAAATAATTCGCACCTTGCTATTTCCTGATGCATCTTGACTTTGTTTCTTTTCTCCAAAGGCCTAATTACAGTTTTCATCGATGTATTATGTAATGCATAGATTTCCCAAGGAGATGTACTGAGAATGAGAATCTTGTGTCTGGCTTATCATTGCGTTCCCAGTTCTGAGCACACAGTGCTCAGAGCATCATTGGAAGCAGTAGATGTATGTTGAATGAATGGACGTCAGCACTGACATTCAAGCTGGGTTCTGTATGATTGCCTCTTGAAATTCATGGTTAAAATTAAGCCATTATTAGCCAGGGTGGTGGCGCACGCTTGTAATCCCAGAACTTAGGAGGCTGAGATAGGAGGATCTGGGTTCACGGACAGTCTCAAGCTACTCAGTGAGGCCCTGTTTCAAAATAAAGAATAAACAATAGGGATGGGGGTGTAGCTTGGAGGTAGAATGCCCCTGGGTTCAATCTCTAGCACCACAAAAAAAAATTAGGCTATTACATTACTTTTTTTTTAATATGTACTGGGAATTGAATCCAGGAACATTCTATCACCAAGCTACGTCCCCCGCTCCTTTAATTATTTTTTATTTTGAAATAGAGTCTTGGTAGATTACTAAGTTGCTAAGACTGGCCTTGAACTTGTGATCCTACTGTCCCAGCCTCCTAAATTCTAGAATATAGGCGTACACCACTGCGCTGGCTCATTTCCTAAGTTTTGCTTTAGAGGAGCTTGATTCAGAACAACCCTCCCACTGGAAACAACCATAAAACCTGGGTTAAAGTCAAAGAGTTAAGAGTCTGTCTAGAGCATCAGAGAACAACCAAGGCAGCCAGGACTTGAGGGCACAAGATGACAGAGAAAGGGATTTGAGTGAGCCTGATATTTTATACCTCAAGGCATCTGCTGAACCCTGAGGTGCATAGGTAGAATTGGAAGGCCAAGAAACCAGGCAGATGCAGCTGACCAGAGGAGAAAAACCAACTCTCAGAGCAGGAGAGGAAAAAAAATTGGAGTTCATAGAGAGTAAAGTAAAGAAAATGAACAAACTAGAAATGACTCTCAGTTTAGAGTCATCTGAACTCCTGATCAGAGTGTTGTACGCTGTTGTTCCTCCTGTAATTACTGGCGGGAGAAAATTCAGTCTTTTCAGGAGGAAAATGATGTCATCAAGAACCTCTACAATTTTTTCCTACACAACATCCAACATTTTCCTCATTGAGCCTCTAACAAGTCTGGCATCTTCAAAGGAGAACAAATATGGATTCTCTTGATATCCGAAGCATCTCAGACAGGCCCAGAGCAGGTCCCGGGACAGAGAATCAGAGTTAGAAGAAAGATCCAGGGTGACCAGACAAAGCTAACAGTTTGAAGTTGTTAACTGAGGGTCGTCAGGTTGGAGCTTCACTTTGGAACCAGCAAGCTGAATACTGCGTTGTCAGCAGGCAGATACAAGGAGACTCTACACCCAGAGCAGGCAAAGCCCATGTCCCTAGAGGAGCACCTTCCTTTGGACCAGCTACGACACTGGCTTCTGATTACCAGAATAATGCACTACCACGGCTGGAAATATCTTTTAAATTTGTCTAAGTGCTGGGTGTGGTAGCATTCGGGAGGCTGAGACCCGGGGATCACAGTTCACAGCCAGCCTCAGCTACTTAGTGAGGTCCTTTGCAACTCAGTGAGACCCTGTTTCAAAATAATAAGAAATAGGGTTGAGGGTGTAGCTCAGAGGCAGAATGCCCCTGGGTTTCATCCCTAGTAAAGAAAAAAAAAAAAAGTTGTCTCAGTGATTCAGATATGGTATAATCCTAGTGCATGGGAGGCTGAGACCGGAGGATCATAAGTTCAAGGCCAGCCCCAGCAACCTCGTGAGACCTTATGCAAGTTAGTGAGACTCTCTTTCAAAATAAAACATAAAATAGGGTCAGGGTGGTAGCTTAGAGGTAGAGTGTCCCTGGGTTCTATCCCAGCATTAAAAAAAAAAATGCCTAAGTAAAACCTTTATATACTTCCCATTGGCTGCGACCTCACGATGGGACATGACCTACTACCACTATACAAAAGTTCATTTGGTTCTTGAACCCACACAGCAAGGCTCCCTATCCAGCGAAAGCCTCACTCCACTGTCTCCTGGAGGCTGCAGCCCGGACCCAGCCAGCAGCTCATCAGCCCTGCCAACAGCTTCAACAAGGCTGTAAATGTCCCGTTCGATGTCAGATGATGAATGCCACTCCTTCTCCTCGGCAAAGAGGGCCGGGATGGGAGACGACAGTGGGATTCCCATGGAATTAAATTCTTCATCTCCCCAAGCACACCACAACGGTTTCCCATTTATAGTGTTGCCCTAATAAATACAAAGGAAGTCATAATTCACTGTTATTATTTAAAACAGTTGTGAAGTCCCGGCTTTTAGAACTCCAGGTCAGGAGTGCTGTTTCCTATCAAGTAGCATCTGGGCCTTCGCAACATCCCAAGCTGGCGCTTCTGTCTATGGAAGGCGATGTCTATGGAGGCGATGGAGCCTCAAATGCGGGGAGGGAAGCCGGTGGGTGGCAGGAGGGCTGGGCTCGAGCCTTTGCTCTGGCCCCCTCTGATATTAAATGCTTTGGACGAATCACTTGACTTTGAAATAATGGCAACTACTGGTCATAGTAGCTCTATGCTAAGAGCTCACCAGACCACAGAGGTGGGGACCAGGGAAATGGAAGCTGGAGGTTAGGGGAGAAGGCTTTGGGCTGGCTCCAGGCCACAGAACTTGTGTGACAGCTGGAATTCAAACTCAACTCCAAGGCACTTGCTTCTGCAATCTTTTCTCCTTTGTGGTGTCGCGTTTGTTTTTGTTTGTTTTGTACTGATGTCCTGTTGCCTTAGCTGCCTCATCTGCATGCAACCCTGGTGCCAGCAAAAGCCCCCATCCCTCCAGTATCTACATAACTCTGCCTCAGCCATCCAGTCCTCCGCTGCCAGAACCGCTGCAGATCCTCAAGGGCGCGCCTTGTCGTGGACCTCTTTGACTTCGGAACTCCACGTGCTGCCCCTGAACATCTCACAGCAGTTGGAGATGAGAAACTCGGGCCTGTGCATCCAAACAAGAAGAGAGAAAGCGCAGCTAGCAGTTTCTGGGTTTAGTGACTTTAAAAATTAAGCTAAAAGAGGCCAGGGATGGTGGCGCACGCTTATAATCCCAGTACTTGGGAGCCAGAGACAGGAGGATCGCGGTTCTTGGACAGCCTCAGCTACTTAGTGAGGCCCTCTGCAACTTAGTGAGATCTTTGTTCAAAATCAAGAATAAAAAATAGGACTGGGGATGTAGCTCACAGGTAGGATGACCCTAGGTTCCATCTCCAGCACCACGAAAAAATAATAATAATCTGAGAGATTACAGGAGGAGTCTCAGCACACAGCTCAGCGCCACCCCCACCCACCCCACCGGCCTGGCTCATTCCGACATTTTTTCTCTCTTCTTTCCCCAGGACCCCAAGGACATCCTGAGAGCTGGAGGTTTGGCCTTTTATCAAAAGATTTGAGACTGGGCTGGACTCACGGACTATGGGGATCACCTGCCCAAAGAGCTTGTCCTGTCAAGACGACATCGGCGCTGTCTTGAAATAGGAATCTCAGATATTTGCCAAGAAAACAAATCCCTTTTTATACCTCACTTACAAAACGAAGGACTTCAGAGACAGCAAATATTCCTAAACCAATTTCCTGACTCCACAGGACCACGAACGATTGACGATATTTCCAAAAGCCAAATAAACACGCTTTTACACAATGAAGGTACCTTTGATGTCAGACGTCTTTTTTTTGGCGTTAAAAATTATAATGTCTCAGCTGGGTGTGGTGGTGCACGCTTGTAGTCCCAGCATTTGGGAGGCTGAGACAGGAGGACGGCAGTTCGAGAACAGCCTCGGCTACTGCCTAGTGAGGCCCTTTGCAACTTAGTGAGACCCTGTTTCAAAATAAAGAATAAAAAATAGGGCTGGGGGTGTGGCTAGGAGGCAGAATGCCCCTGGATTTCATCCCCAGTGCCGCAAAAAATAAATAAAAATTAAAAATAAATAAAATAAAAATTATAATTCTCGGGGCTGGGATATAGCTCAGTGGCTAAGCACCTGCTTTGTAGGTGCGGTACTCTGAGTTCGATCCCCGGTTCCAAAAAAAAAAAAAAAAATTATAATGTCTCTGTCCTATGTAACTGTAATTTTTCTCATGCTGATGAAAAATTCTGATAGACGTCTATTTGTGTTTCTAGTTAATTAAAAGAGCTCACATAAACCCCTTAGTACCATTTTTTTTCATTCGCTCATTCAATAAACTTTTATTAATCAATTTCTCTACACCCGGCTGTGTATTCAGTGGCAAATAAAATGAAGTCCCTCCCTTCAAGTTGGTGACAGCCAATAAATGAGCAGATAAATTTGCATTTTTTAAAGCAAATGTTAGCCAGTGACTTGGGGATTTGAAATTCAGGGATATAGACCTAAGAAGCCTCCCCCTCTAACCCTATCTGAAGATTTCTTGTTAGTTTTACAGTCTCTCTGCCATTGTTTTAACTGTAGACACCTTCCAGCTGAGGGTGTGAACCCTGGTGAGATTTGGGGTGCAGTCTTCACTGAATTATGATCAGCAAAAGAGCTCTTTTGGGGACACAAGACGCTGCTTCAGCAAGTGCTATGGGTGATTCAGTATCAGGGCTAATACAGTCTCTGATTTGCATACAATACGTCTGGGATCTTAATTTAGACCTGGGTGCCGAAACCTTTTTCCACGGAAAGGGGAGAGGGCAGAGCAAGACAGCTGAGAAAGAGCAGGGCGCCTGCAAATGCCTGGCTTGCTCTTTAATCTCAGCAGAAGTACAATTAACCAGGCGGCCCCTTCCCACCGCTTCCATCGCCCTCACTCCGAGATGAGCCTTTTCAGGGCACAATCAAGTGCTTTCAAAGCTGAAAAGTTACCGCTTTTCAGTGGAGGCAGCTCGTCCATTTTCATTTCATTTAGAACACGAGGGAAACGAGAGATTGCTCTTTGTCAAGTGAATAAGAAGTGGGGGTGGGAGGGGGGACAGCAAAGACCAAAGAGGATCTATATTCCAAGAACAGATAAGTTAGTTAACTCTGGAGATGTTTAGATATATAGGAGCTTTTAAGATTTCACAGACCGTGGGAGGTACAGTTGGGCAGGACTGTAGAGAATTTTGAGCTCGCTTGTGTGTAGCTACATAAGGGGAAACTGAGTCATAAGAAAGAAAAGAAATGTCTTTCCATGGTCACCTGGTTAGTTGGGGGCAGAACAAGGACTAGAACTGTGAACTCTCTGGAGCCCTTGCTGTCACACCAGACTATTTCTAGATCCCCTTTCTTTATTTATCATCTTCCATGTTGCTTTTAGTAATGTATTCCAGCATGTTGAATCTTCTCCCTTTGGTACTAACCCGAATATTCTCTAATCTTCAAAGATCGGCCTCTATTCTATGTGTTTCAAAAAGTTATTTTAGTTACCGGAGGTATAATTTCTGCTTCGTTTACGAAAATCACCACATTTGTAATCTGAGTCACTCATTTGTTTATGTTGTGTTTTGCAAGTGACTATTTACAATTTAAATTGTCCTAAGCAAAAAGAAATTTGCTATTTCTTTTTCTTGGCTGTAAAGCTGAAAGGTTTAAAAGTAGATCCCCCTTCAGGCATGACTTGGATCTCGGAGCTCTCATGACAGCACCCGGGAGTCCTCAAGATTCTCCCACCTCTCCCTGGGGGAAGGGAGGGCTCCTTTCTCAGGCAGAGTCTCCACCTCATGATGGCAAAATTGCTCCCAGCAGCTTCATGCAGAACCTTGTTCTCTCAGCAGCACCAACAGAAAGCAGATTCTCTCTTCCCCGCGATCCCTCCAAATTCTCCAGTAGGAAGAGGCATTGGCTCTGACTGGGTCACCTGCCTGTTGCAGGAGGGGTGCTCACCTCTTCCTGAACCCCAGAGATGATGGTCATTAGACAGTTGGTACCCGAACGGGGACACTTGGTAATGCCTATAACTTGTGGATGGTATTCAGGTTAAACAAAGACATCAGCAAGACTTTTTTTTTTTTTTTTTTTTTTTTTTTTTTGGTGGTACTGGGAGTGGGACCCAGAGGTTTTCTACCTCCGGGCTATACTCCCAGACCTATTTTTATATTTTATTTGGAAACAGGGTCTCACTAAGTTGCCGAGAGCCTCACTAAGTAGCTGAGGCTGGCTTCGAACCTGTGCGATCCTCCTGTCTCAGCCTCCCAAGCGCAGGGATTACAAGCGTGCGCCACCACGCCCGGCAGCATCAGCAAGACTTTTCTAAGGTCAGCTTTTCCAATCATGATGCGGCATTTTGTAGTATGATGACTCTCCGGATACTTCCTGAGACCAGGTAGCGCCTCAAAGGGTCGATTCCACAACCACCAAGTCAGCGGTATCTCCCATGGGGCCCTGGGGCATCTCAAGGAGCCAGAGCCTGTGAACATCCCACAGCCTGTGGTCTCCTGGTATATTCTGTAGATAATAGACCTTCTGCGCTTCTGAGAATAATCTATAATGCCTGTAAGAGTTGAGTTCAGAAAGCATCTTTTGGGCAAGTTTTTTATAACATTATTCCCATCTCTGAACCAATTGCTATAGCTATGAAAACATAATTCTCCAATTGCTTATGACTGGGTCACATGACTACCAAAGTAGCTCAACCCAGTCACGTGGCAAAAATGACTATAGTGTTACATATTTTTAATAGTAATTCATTTTTTTCTAGAGAATGCTAAACAGCTCTGAAGAGCATGAGGTGGTGATTTCAGCAAAGAAAATCAGGATCTGTTGCCAGAAAAAGAGAATGGAATATTGAATAGGGAAGAAAAATGGTAGCCTGACTACCAAAAGCCAAAGCTTCCCAATATTTCATATGCATGATCCTTGCTTTGCCCATATTAAAATTAATCCTTCAGAAGTTGAAACAGAGCTCATATCTAATCAACCATTTTTTATATTATTATTATTGATAAATCAAAAGTAAATATTTATTGGGCACTCCCAGAGAACAAAACGTTATGATGCCTTGAGAGGTCTTAAAGACAAAACATTGCTTCAGGTTTGGGACTACAGTTTAGAGCGTCTCATAAATCTCCAGTGTCTACCATATGTCAACCATGGTGCTAATGCTGTAGATACTAAGATGAATAAGATACAGTCCCTGAACTTAAAGTGCCTCCCCTGGTGGGATATATTAAGGTCATTTATTGTCTAGTATGTGCCTGTACTCCACATATACTAATTCTGAATCTTAGTAAAATCCACACAAGGTATGATCTTAATATAATTATACTGAGTCCCAAAGAATAACATTTAAAATATGACAGGAAAACTCAAAGTGTTGAAAATGCCCAGGGTCACACGGCTAACAAGCAGTAGAGTAGAGAATTCTGGCTGAGTGGTGGTTTGGAGCTGGTTCTGAAAATCCACATGTATTGTTATTAAATATGTTTTCTTTTAAGCCAGGCCTGGTGGTGCAGGCCCGTGAGCCCAATACTTGGGAGGCTGAGACAGGAGGATCACAGGTTCACAGCCAACCTCAGCAACCTCATGAGACCCCCTGCAACTTAGTGAGACCCTGTTTCAAAATAAAAAATAAAATTGGGCTGGGGGTATATCCCAGAGTTAGAATGCCCCTGGGTTCAATCTTTTGTACCACACACACCAAAAAAAAAAAAAAAAAAAAAAAAAAAATTAAATCCATTGCAGAAGTACGTACTTTGAGGAATCTTTCTTTTCTGGAAAATTCTGGAAACTCTTAAGACCTCTTTGCTTGCTGATACACAAACGCACACACAGACACACACACAAACACACACAGATGCACGTTTACACACACTCTGGTACCCACACGCACACTCAAACACCCCTTTCATTTTATTTTTCACTAAATTGCACCCTGAACCCTTTTCTGTGTGAACTTCAAAGCCATTCCATTAGAAGGGTTCAGTCAGTGCCAGATAAATCCAATGTGTTATAATTACTACTCTGGTAATAAGTCTCCTTTCTTCTTTAATGGAGCATGTTCTTTGTGGCCACCGAACACTACTTCTGGTTGATTAGGCCCTTAGTATTTAATAAGCTTCAATAGGAAATGAGGGGAATTCGTGGAACATCTTGAATGATGGGCTGTTAATGCATTTTTAATGACCAAGATGCTCCGACAAGAAGCTTGTTGATTTTTGTCGCTCCAACATTGTTGGGGAAGTGATCTGCACGGAGACTGGACGGCGTTTCATTGTGTGACGTCGGATGAGGCTTAACAACACTCGGAAACGCTCTTTCAGGGGCCAATTTGATTTAGGGAGGCTGTCAAAGAAAAAGAACGTCGAGATCAGAAGAGAGTGTGAGAGGTAAGATCTTTATAGATTGCTAGTCCTGGAAACAGTATTTCCCGTAGAGCCTCTCCCTATGTCGCCATTGCTCTTTGCTTGATAAAAAATATAAACTCATTTTATAGAAGTGGAAAAGCGTGTGCTGTTTGCACTCGCTCTCTCTTCCTCTCTCTCTCTCTCTCTCTCTCTCTCTCTCTCTCTCTCTCCCTCCCTCCTCCCTCCCTCTCCCTCTCTTTTTATTTTTAGGGTCTTCTTTGGCGGTAATGGGGATAGAACTCAGAGGCATTCTACCTTCGAGCTACACTCCCAGCCTATTATTATTTATTTATTTATTTATTTATTTATTTATTTATTTATTTATTTTTGTGGTACTGGGGTTTCTGGAATCCCTTCTACCTCCCGGCTCCACTCCCAGACCTATTTTATATTTTTATTTGGAAACAGGGTCCCTTAAGCCAGCGAGGCTGCCTTCGAACCTGCTCAATCCTCCTGTCTCCGCCTCCCAAGTGCGGGGATTACAAGCGTGCGCCACCACGCCCGGCTTTATTCTTTATTTTGAAACAGGGTCCCACTGTGCTGCAAAGGACCTGACTAATTAGCTGAAGCCATCCACGAACCGTGATCCTGCTGTCTCAGTCTCTCAATTGCTGGGATTACAAACGTGCACCACCATGCCAGGCTTTTCTCTCCCTCTCTTTTGAAACCATAAGGATCATATTTCTACCCAAGTCTGACTTTCAGAAGAATCATAGAGTGATTCATTATTTTTTATTTAGGTCTTTGTTTTGTTTCTAGTAGAAGAGATTATATAACCTTCCTGGATCTCTGTTTATTCATGGATTATTTTTGTGTTACTGGGGATTGAACCCAGAGGCATTCTGCCTCCAAGCTATGCCCTCAGCCCCATTTTATTTTTATTTTGAAACAGCGTCTCACTAGGTTGATGAGAGTCTCACTACTTGCCGAGGCTGTCTTCAAACCTGCGATCCTTCCGTCTCAGCCTCCCAAGTACTGGGATTACAAGCATGCACTACCACAAACATCCAGATAGATCTTCCTTCTTCATTGATTAAATGAAGATAATAACATGTATGTATCACAGGATGTCATAAGAATTAAATAAGATAATCATGTAAAGCACCACTAGCTCTTTCCCTCCTTTATTCCCTGGACCAAGTCTGTTAATGTCCCCTAAGTTATTACATCATGGAAAAGCTTTTGATGTTCTGCTTGGATTTGAGCGCCCTAGATCAAGGATTGTAGTTTATACCTTGTTTCATTACATCATCACAGCAAAACTAAGAGGTAAGTGCCATTATTATTCCCATTTTAAATGAAAGAAATGAAGCTTTGAGAAATTAGTTCCTTGAACAAACTTATATAGCTAATAAATTGTAGAAGCAGAATGTGATCCTAGTTCAGATGACTTTTTAAAAATAGCATATTTAACCAATCATCTAGCTAAATTCTGAGCTTCTCCCTTTGTCTAATGCAAACACCGAGCTAAAGAGTATTTCATTTTTAAAATTACTACTATATATTTAGGGAATTTAAAATAACTGTTGAAGCCTCTTTTAACATAGGAGAAAACAAAACTTATAGCAATTACAATAGTTTCCCCCAGTTCACAGAGGTAGTAAATATCGGAAGAAAGATATTAAATACAATCCGTGTTTTTTTTTCTTTCCTTTTCTTCCTCTCCCTCTCTCTTTGTTTCTTCGCTTCTTTCTTTCTTTTTCTTCGACCTTGCCCGTGATGGTGTCATAGCAGGAACATACTCAACCATATAGACAGCCTACGTTTCAAGTACTGAAACCTAAAAAGGTTTTCTTTCTTTCTTTCATTTGTTTTGCTGTTTTAAAGAAACTATTCGACTTCCGGGAAGATGGCAAAGGAGGAAAGCGGCACTTACAAGTCCCGCTAACAATCCAACTCTACTACCTCAAAACCAGCGCCTTTCAGAGCCAGAAAACACCACAGCAAAGAAATAAAAACGGTAAATACAAGGGACAGAGAAAAAGGGCTGGAAAAACAAGACACCGGAAAAAAACCAGCCCGAAGTGCCGCGCCCGCGCGGCGCGGAGCGGCCGGAGCAGCCGGAGCGGCCAGAGCCGCAGCGCTGATTGGGGGAGCCACGGAGCGGAGCGGCCTGAGCAGCCGAGCAGCCAGAGCCGCGGCGCGGAACGGCTGGAGCGGCCAGAGTGGCCAGACCCGCGGTACAGAGCAGCTGGAGTCGCGGTTCCGAGCAGCTGAGCAGAGCGGCCAGAGCAGCCGAGCGGAGCGGCCAGAACAGCCGGAGCAGTCAGAGCTGCAGCGCGGATTGGCTGGAGCGGCGGCGCGGAGTGGCCGGAGCCGTGGAGTGGAGCGGCCGGAGCAGCTGGAGCAGAGTGGCCAGAACAGCTGAGCAGAGCGGCCAGAGCAGCCGGAGTGGAGCGGCCAGAACAGCCGGAGCAGCCAGAGCCGCGTCACGGAACGGCCGGAGCGGCCGGAGTGGCCAGACCCACAGTGCAGAGCAGCCAGAGCCGCGGTGCAGAGCGGCCGGAGCAGCCGGAGCAGCCAGAACCGTGGTGCGGAGCAGCCAGAGCCGTGGCGCAGAGCGGCCGGAGCGGCGCGGCCTACATCTCCCCTAGCAACACCAGGCTCCAGAGAGGAGGGAGACTCAAAACAGAGCTCAAATCCAGAGAGGAGGTACTCTGGCCTCGCGGCCTAGGATGCAGAAACAGCGTCTTACTGCTGGCGGCAGCGGCGAGTTCACCGGACGGCCCTAGACCAACCCACTCAACCAGCCACCAGGCGCCTGAGAGGAGGGGTGGACAGCGAGCCGAGGTGAGCAGGTGCTGAACAGCCGGGCGGCAGTCAGCAGTTTTGTTGGTGCAGGGAACATCTAAAGCTCCCAAGGGCTGGGCGCAGCACAACTGGCAAGGACTCAGAGCAGAGTTCAAAACCAGAGAAGAAATACGCCGCATCACGGCCGAGGGCGTGGCAGTGGTGCCATATTGCCAGTGGCGGCAGCAGCGAATCCACCGAGTTCACTACAGCTCCATCAGCGCACTCAACAACCGTGAGTCAAATTGCGGCCCCTAGGGGAGAAATCCCAGTACTGCACTCCCAGGGACTTGCGCAGATAGTCTCCCTGGGTCGGAGATTTTAGCAGTGCAGCCCAGTGGGGGAGTGGCAGTGGCAGAGATATCATACCATAGTCACAACTCCCCACTGGAGAATGCCCAACTTGGCACCCCCCACGGTCTAAGCAGCCTTGATTGACTCCCTGTGTCTGAGACTTTGTGATACAACACAGTAAAGGAGTAGTGGTGACTGAGATACCATAGACTAGAGATCAAGAGCATCTTAAGTGAACTCGTAGTGACTCAGGGAAGAACCCAGAGAAGGCACAAACTTCCAAAATCATGGGAAAGAGAAATAACAATGGAGCAGTGAATGCCAACAACACCACAACATCAGAATCTGATAACACAGAAACCCAAAGATCTCTAGAAGATCAAATTAGGAAAATAACTTTAGAAATAATAGAGGACTTTCGAAAAGAATTTAGAGAGAGTCAAAAAGAGATAAAGGATGCAATTAATGAAGTAAAGGCCTCAATTCAAAGTATAAACAACAGATTAGACCACATGGAGAATAGAATCTCGCTTCTTGAAGATGATCATTCTAAAGATGAACGCATAGTTTCTAATTTAGAAAAAAAAAAAAACCCGACAGCAGGAATCTGACATTGAAGAAATATGGGCCCATTTCAAGAGAGCTAACCTAAGAATAATTGGAATAGAGGAGGGAAAAGAAGGTGAAACCAAAGGGATCAACAATCTCTTCAAGGAAGTAATAGCAGAAAATTTTCCAAACATAGAGCAAGAAGTCGATACACAGGTCCAGGAAACTTATAGAACTCCCTTTAGACAGGATCAGAGAAGAGGATCCCCACGCCACATAATTGTCAAAATGACTAATGTGGAAGCCAAGGAGAGAATCTTAAAGGCAACAAAAACAAAAGGCCATGTGACATACAGAGGCAAACCAATTAGAATCACTCCAGACTTCCCAAACCAAGTTATGAAAGCCAGAAGGGCTTGGAGTAACATATTCCAAACTCTGAAAGAAAACAACTTCCAGCCAAAAATTTCCTACCCAGCAAAACTATCCATCAAATTAGATGGGGAAATAAGAAGCTTCCACGACAAACAGCAACTGAAGGAATTTATGTCTTCAAAACCAGCACTAGAGAAAATACTCAAGGAGATTAACTGCAAAGAGGAAATGGGTAATTCACGCCAGAACCAAAGAAACAAGAATTCCCATCCAGCAGATAACTAAGCAAAGAAGAATAAACAGTATCTCAAACAGAAATAAGATCTTAACATGTTGGGAATTAAAAATTATCTCTCTATAATCACACTGAATGTAAACGGCCTCAACTCCCCAATAAAAAGACATAAAGTGGCAAAATGGATTAAAAGCCAGAATCCATCCATCTGCTGCTTACAAGAAACACACCTCACAAGTAAAGATAGGAACAAACTCAAGGTAAAGGGCTGGAGCAAGGTAATCCATGCTAATGGTACTCGAAGACAAGCAGGAGTAGCAACTATGATATCAGACAAGTTAGACTTCAAACCCAAACTTATTAGAAGAGACAAAGAAGGTCACATTTTACTGGTAAAAGGAATAGTCCAGCAAGAGGAAATAACAATAATCAACATCTATGCCCCAAACATAGGGGCAGCTACTTTCATAAATCAAACTCTTTGTGACATGAAGCCACACATAAATCCCAACACAATAATACTGGGAGACTTCAACACACCTCTCACAATACTAGACCGATCTTCCAGACAAAGGGTCAGTAAAGATGTCTCAGAACTAAAGAACACCATTAACCAAATGGACCTTTTGGACACATATAGAATATTTCACCCAACTACAGCAGAGTTTACATTTTTCTCAGCTGCTCATGGAACCTTCTCCAAAATAGATCACATCCTGGGACACAAAATGAGCACTAGCAAATTTAAAAAATGTTACATACTTCCCTGTGTCATTTCAGACCATAATGGAATGAAACTAGAAATCAACTATAAGAAGACCCAGAGAAACAACATAAACATGTGGAGACTGAACACCACACTTCTGAATGAAGAATGGGTCATAGAAGATGTAAGAGGTGAAATCAAGAAATTTCTAGAAACAAATGAAAATAAAGAAACAACATATCAAAACCTCTGGGACACTTTGAAGGCAGTATTAAGAGGAAAATTTATAGCACTGAGTGCTCACATAAGAAAAACAGAAAATCTTCAAATAAATAGCCTTATGACACACCTCAAAGCCCTTGAAAAGCAGGAACAATTGAACCCCAAAGCCAGCAGAAGACGGGAAATTATTAAAATTAGAGCAGAAATTAACGAAATAGAGAATAAAAAAACAATACAGAAAATCAACAAAACCAAAAGCTGGTTTCTTGAAAAAATTAACAAGATTGATAAACCACTAGCCAACCTAACTAAAAAAAAGAGAGAATCAACCCAAATTATGAAAATAAGGGATGAAAAAGGAGACATTACTACTGACAGCGTAGAAAGCCAGAGGATTATCAGAAACTACTTTGAAAAACTATACTCCAACAAAATGGAAAATCTGGAGGAAATCGACAACTTCCTAGATAAATACAACCTTCCTAAACTGAGTCAAGAAGATATAGAACACTTAAACCAACCAATAACAATCAAAGAGATTGAAATAGCAATAAAGAGCTTACCATCAAAGAAAAGCCCAGGACCAGATGGTTTCCCAAGTGAATTCTATAAAACCTTTATAGGAGAACTAATCCCAATACTACTCAAACTATTTCGGGAAATAGAAAAAACCGGGACTCTCCCAAATACATTCTATGAAGTCAACATCACACTAATACCCAAACCGAATAAAGACAGTTCAAGGAAGGAAAACTACAGGCCTATATCTCTGATGAACTTGGATGCAAAACTATTAAACAAAATACTAGCAACACGCATTCAAAACCACATCAAGAAAATCATTCACCATGACCAGGTAGGGTTCATCCCAGGGATGCAAGGCTGGTTCAATATACGAAAAACAATCCATGTAATTCATCATATAAACAGAATCAAAGACAAAAATCACATGATCATCTCAATAGATGCTGAAAAAGCATTTGATAAAATTCAACATCCATTTATGATAAAAACACTGCAGAGAATTGGAATAGAAGGAACATATCTCAACATTATTAAGGCAATCTACAATAAGCCCACTGCCAACATCATATTAAATGGGGAAAAACCTCAAGAATTTCCCCTAAAAACTGGAACGAGACAAGGATGTCCACTATCACCACTTCTCTTCAATATAGTACTAGAGACTCTAGCCAGAGCAATAAGGCAAGAAAAGGAAATCAAAGGAGTACAAATAGGAAAAGAAGAACTTAAGCTTTCACTATTTGCAGATGACATGATACTATATTTAGAAAACCCAACAAACTCAACCAAAAGGCTTATAGAACTGATCAACAAATTCAGCAAGGTATCTGGATACAAAATCAATCTTAAAAAATCAGAAGCTTTCCTGTACACCAACCATAAATCCACTGAAAAAGAAATTCAGAAAACACTTCCACTCAGGATCTCCCACAAAAAAATAAAATACCTAGGAATAAACTTGACCAAGGAAGTAAAAGATCTCTACAAAGAAAATTATAAAACACTGAAAAAAGAAATCAAAGAAGATCTTAGAAGATGGAAAGACCTTCCATGTTCATGGATTGGCAGAATTAATATCATTAAAATGGCCATCCTCCCAAAAGTGATCTACAGATTTAATGCAATGCCCATTAAACTACCAAGATCATTCCTCACAGACATAGAAAAATCAGTCCTTAAATTTATCTGGAATAACAAAAAGCCCAGAATAGCCAAGGTAGTTCTCAGCAACAAAAACCACACAGGAGGAATCACAATACCTGACTTTAAACTATACTACAAAGCCATTGTAATAAAAACAGCATGGTACTGGCAAAAGAACAGATATATAGACGAATGGAGCAGAATAGAAGACCCAGAAACAAGTCCACACACTTTCAGCCAATTGATTTTTGACAAAGGGGCCAAAAACATACACTGGAAAAAAGATAGCCTCTTCAACAAATGGTGTTGGCAAAACTGGTTAACCATATGCAGAAAATTGGATGTTAATCCCACTTTTTCACCCTGTACAAAAGTCAACTCACGATGGATCAAAGACTTGGAAATTAAACCAGAGACCTTGAAGCTCCTTGAAGAGGGCATAGGTCCAACACTACAACACCTAGGCACAGACAAACATTTCCTCATCAAGACCCCAAAGGCACAACAAATTAAAAGGAGAATCAATACATGGGATTGCATGAAACTGAAGAGCTTCTGTTCAGCAAAGGAAACTATCAAGAACCTCAATCGAGAGCCAACAGAATGGGAGAAGATTTTTGCCACCTACACCACTGATAGAGGACTAATATCTAGAATATACAGAGAACTCAAGAAACTCAACACTAAGAAAACAAAGCATCCAATAACAAAATGGGCAAATTAACTAAATAGACACTTCACAAAAGAAGAAATTCAAATGGCCAATAAATGCATGAAAAAATGCTCAACATCACTGGCAATCAGAGAGATGCAAATCAAAACTACCCTGAGATTTCACCTAACTCCAACTAGAATGGCCATCATTCAAAACACAAACAACAACAGATGCTGGCGAGGATGTGGAGAAGTGGGAACTCTAAGACATTGTTGGTGGGATTGCAAATTAGTGCAACCACTTTGGAAAACAGTATGGAGAATCCTCAGAAGAATGGGAACAAATCTTCCATTTGATCCAGCAATACCACTGTTGGGTATCTACCCAAAAGAAAAGAAACCAAACTACCAAACTAATGCATGTGTATCTATGTTCATAGCTGCACAATTCACCATAGCCAAACTATGGAACCAGCCAAGATGTCCATCAACAGATGAATGGATTACAAAACTGTGGGATATGTACACAATGGAATTTTACTCAGCCATCAAAAAAAAACTCAATTACATCATTTTCAGGGAAATGGATGGAACTGGAGGACATTATGCTAAGTGAGATTAGTCAGGCACAAAAAATAAGAAATCAGATGCTTTCCCTAATATGTGAGAGTTAGGGAGAAATGGGTCATAGGAGAAACTCTTGGAAGAGGATCAGTAACTTTTAACTCTGTTTACATTGTCTTTGGATATACAATATTTTTTTTATTTTTTAGGGAGTTTATTTACTCTTTTGTTGCCTGTGCCATTGAAATCATATCCAAGAAATCACTTCCAATTTCAATGTTGTGAGGTTTTATGACCCAGACTTTCTTCTAAAAGCTTATAGTATTAAGATTTATATTTAGGTCTTTTATCTATTTTGAGTTAATATTTGTATATGTGTTAGGTAAGGGTCCAATTTTATTCTTTTTCATTTATTATTATTTTTCAACAATATTTAGTTAAAAGACTAGTATTTCCTCCACCAAAAGTTCATGGAAACCTTGTCAAAAATAACTTGACAATGTATGGAAGAATTTATCTCTAGGCTTTTATTTAGCTCCAATGGTTTATATATCTGCCTTTAGAATAGTACTACACTGTTTCAATCATTGTAGCTTTATATGGTTTGAAATCAGAAAATATACATCTTCTAGCTTTGTTCTTCTTTGAGACTGTTTTGGGTATCTAGAGTCCATATTCCATATCAGGATAGATTTTTTCTGAAAAATAAATAAATAAATGTATGATAGTTTCACCTAAAAAAAAAAAAAAAGAAAAAAATATTCTCTGGTAAGAAAGAAGGCAAAAAGAAATATTGAAATGTTATCTTTAAGTCATCAAAAGTTTGGTACCAGACAAATGAAACTGTTATGTGAGATTATCAATGTTAATATTGTATAAATTGCTATAATACTAGATGTCAACCAGTAAGCCAAGCGTGGGAAGGAGGGATGGGGAGGGAATGGGGTGGGGATCGTGGTAGGGGCTAACTGGACGAGATGTGCATGTATGTCTACAAAAGTATTTTCTTTATACCACTATGATGTATGAATACATTGCACCAATAAAAAATAAATTAAAAAAAAAGAAACTATTCACACGCGTCTCTCAAATGTTTGGGATTTGGATAAGGATTGTCAAAACATGCTGTCCTCGTGAGAACGTTCTTCTGTGTCTATTCGAATCTCTATATAGTTTCAGGCAAAATCTAATCCATATGTTTCTGATTCCCTTTCCTAAATCTAGTACCGAGCTTTTAGGGGCCATCTGAAGTCGATGATTTGGGGCATTGTTCTGAGCTACTAGTCTTTAAAGAGGAAGCCATGTTTCCCATAAGGTCAGGGGACTTGGCCCTCGGAAGGAAGGGGGTGCGTCCTAAGCTCCAAGCCACAGAAGCTGTGGTTTCCAAACCCGGCAGGTGCCTGTTTCTCTACCCGCTATGAGAAGCCTCCACACACTGATACTCTTCACGGTGCCCAGAAGCAGGCTGGTTTTAGCTCCCTTTTCTGTTCAAAATTCTTCATTTGGATCTAATTTCAAGAGCAATCAGACAAGACAAAGAAATAAAGAACATTAAAACTGGAAAATAAGAAGCAAAATTGTCCTCATTTGCAGATAATATGATCTCATATGTAGAAAACTCATGACTTTACCCCCTCAAAAAAAAAAAAAACTGTTAGAACTAATAAAATAATTCGGTGAAATAGTCAAATAGAGAATTAACATACAAAAATTAATGTCTTTATACCAATAGTTAATCACAAAAAAGAAAAAAAAATCCCATTTATAACAACAGCAAAAAGAATAAAATGCCTAGGAATTAATCTAACCAAGAGGTAAAAGGTACACAGGCAACTATAAAATACTGATCAAAGAAAAATAAATAGAAAGTTGTTCCATGCTAAAAGACTTCATATGTTTAAAATGTCCATGCTACCCAAGTGTGATGTGCAGATTCAAAGAAACACCTATCAAAATTCCAATGGCACTTTTCAGAGAAATATAAAAAGTTATTCTAAAATTCAGGCAGAATCACAAAAGACACCAAACAGCCAAAGTCATCTTTTTTTTGTGTGTGTGTGTGTGGTTCTGGGGTTCCTGGAAGCCCTTCTACCTCAGGGCTACACTCCCAGACCTATTTTTATATATTTTCATTTTGGAAACAGGGTCTCCTAAGCCAGCGTGCGCGGCTGGCTTCGAACCTGTGCGATCCTCCTGTCTCTGCCTCCCAAGCGCGGGGATTACAAGCGTGCGCCACCACGCCCGGCCAAAGTCATCTTGATAGAGGAAAACAAAAGTTGGAGATGTTACACTTTCTGGTTTCAAGTTATATTACAAAGCTATGATAATCAAAACAGTATGGTACTGACATAAAAAGAGGCACACAGATCGATGGAATAGAAGAGTAATAAACTCAAGCACATAAGGCCAACTACTTTATGGGAGAGCGATAAGAATACAGAACAAGGAATGAACAGTCTCTGCAGTAAACGGTGTGGGGGGAAACGAGATATTCACCTGCAAATCTAAGGCAAGAGAATTATAAGTTCAAGGCCAGCCTGGGCAACTTAGCAAGCTCCTCTCTTAAAATAAAAGGGGCTGAGGATGTAGCTCAGAGGCAGACTGCTCCTGCAGTCAATCCCTATTACGTGAAGAAAAGAGACACCTAGGGGATCATTTGGTATCTCCCCCTTGCTGTTTGACAGGTGGAATCCCTTCTTACAGGCTAGCTAGTTTAGGCATGTGCTGTGGTTAGATTGTTTGTGCCCTTTGCCAAATGTATATGTTCAAACCAAGCTCTCAACGGGTTGGCATTCAGAGGTGGGGTCATTTGGAAAGCGGTTATGTCATACAGGAAGTGCCCTCATGAATGAAATAGCGGCCTACACCATAGGCCCACGGACGCTCCTGTGAGCCTCTCACCACCCAACGTCATGGGGAGAAGCCACTGTGCAGAACAAGCCCTCAGCAGACACTAAATTCTCCAGTCCCTTGAGCTTGGGCTTCCCAGGTTCCAGAACTGTCAGAAATCAATGTTTGCTGCTTAAAAACCACCAGCTTATGATATTTTTGTTATAATAGCCTGAACTGATTATGACAGAAAACTACTACTGAGAAATGGAGGCACTGTGGTGCAAACAAACCTAGGAATGTGGGAGCTGCTTCAGAACTTAGACTGGAAGAGTTCTGAGGTTTGTGTTGTATAAAGCCTATGTGCTGTGGGTAGGCCTTGAAAGGCCGTTGTGGTAAGGGCCCAGAAAGAAGAGAGAGAGGGGGGGGGAGGGAGAGGGAGAGGGAGAGGGAGAGGGAGAGAGAGAAGAGAAACAGACAGAGAGTCCATAGAGAAAGCCTCAATTCTTCTTAGGGAATAGCTATGAGGGTACAGGCAAGATGTTAATCTAAACCTGTACAGCAAAGGTCATTGTAAAAAGTTGTCAAACAGAAAGAAGGAACATCTGACTGGACAGAAGAGGAAAGACAATCCTCATCATAAAACGACCAAGAACTGGCATGAACTGAGTTCGCATCCTACTGTTTTTATGGAAGGGCAAACTCATGAGTATGAAACTGGATATTTATTTGATGATATTTCTAAGAAAAGTGTTGAAGGTATAACTTGGCTTCTCTTGGGTGCTTTTAGTAAAATGTGAGAAGACAAAAACGCCTGAGAGATGGAATTGCTAATCAAAAGAGAAATAACATAAAAATGTGGATTCGCAGCCAATCCCTATTGGGCAAGGTGAGAAAGCCTCTTTGGGAGAAAGAAAGTGTAAGCCAAAAAACGGTCTTATGCCGTGATCATGAGGAAGCCAGGTGGCCCGGAGCTTCTTTGGGGGTCATGGGGCACCACTCCCATATGGGCCAAGAGTGCAGGGCCGGGGGGAGAGTGGAAAGACTTCAAAGGTTACTTCTCCCAGGTGGCTGTGCTCTGGGGCCACCCAAGATTTGGCATCAGCAGACCTAGATGTGTATGACTATAACTGGTGGCCATCTTCCAGCCCACCAGCGTGCAGACAGTACATCTTGTCATCGTGGGGTGCCAGCTCTGCAGGCTCACCAGCTGTGGGGTGTGGCTGCCCCCACCTGCAGATCAAAGGATGCTCCAGAGAGCCATGGCAGGGACAGGGCCACTGCAGAGATACCCCACTGGGGCGAAGCCCAATGTAGCCGTGTGTGCAGGAACCCAGAGCGCAAGAGTCGCCAGCATGAAGTCCCAGCCTGAGAGCAAAAGCTATGGTGGAGGCCGTGAGGAGGAAAAGTCTGCCCAGAGTCTTGGGGGGCCAACCCCTGCCCAGAAAAGGTACAGAGGCAAGACCTCCATCCTAAGGGGCCTGGAGGGCAGAGGCTGACCAAAGAGGATTCCTCTCGAGCATTAGGGCTAAAGACCTGGGTGGGACCTGGTACCACTTTCTTCTTTCCCAACTCTCACTTTCAGAAGGGGATGTCTCTTCTGCCTTTGCCACCACTTTATTTTGGTTCATATATATTTTTATGGTTGCGTTATAGTCTCACATCATAATGTAAACTATCGCACCACTGTATTTTGGAAGCACGCACCGTGTTGGATTTCACAGACTAATCGCTGAAGAGCGATGTGCCTCAGGATAGACGAGGCCTCGAGTCTCACCCATACCTTAGATGGTATTTTGATGAACTTTGGACTTGGTCTTTAAAATGGATGCTGGAATGAGTTAAGGCTTGGGCTCCTGGGATGGAATGAATATAACTTAACATGCGAGAAGGGTATGTAAGTCTTGGGGGCAAGGTGGAATGCTACGGTCTGAATATTTGTGTGCCCCACCCCTCAAACTCCTATGTTGAAACCTGACCACCCCCCACAGGTGATGGTCTTAGGGGATGGAGCCAATGAGAGAAGATGACATCAGAAGTTCACCCCCTCAGGAACGGGATGAGTGCTCCCCAAGTAGGAGCCCGCCTGCCCCTTCTACCATGTTGCCGTCTAAAAGAACGGTCCCAAACCACATACTGAATCTGCAACACCAGGATCTCGTGGACGTCCCAGAATCCAGAACTGTGAGAAACAACTGTTGGAATCATGCACTTCCCGTTTTATGATCCTCCCGGAGGCCGTGGGCGGCTGACCTGTTCTTCCCTGATCGGTGCCTCAAACACCATCCGACCTATCACAGGGCCTCAGCGAAACTCACGGAAGAAGTGGGGCCGTGTGTCTCACTATGATTTTCACATCGGAAATCTCTAGATTAGTTCCACACAAAAGCAGGAGTTAGAAATCATTTTGGATCCGACTTGATGAGGAATGTTAGGAGTCTTCTAAAACAACTTTCTAAGGAAGAGCTTTTATAATAGGGGGAGCAGGGAAAGAGAAGTACCGTCCATCTTCTCCCGGTTGGACTGAACTCCAGGTAAAACCCGAAAGAGACCTGGCCTTCCCTCCCTCCTCAAATCTGTGGTGTGACTTCAGGCTCTGACCTCCAAACTATCTCCCCCACGGGCCTGTGCGGACACCTGGACCTCTGCCTCTAGTCATCTCTGGGTTAATGGAGTCCCTATAAATAAGCTATCTGAGAGGGTACCAGGACTCCCTGGATTCCTGCTAGTAACCAACATAGTTTTAGAAGATGATTCCATCAGACTGCAGCAGGCAGGGGCCTCAAAAACAGGAACAAACACACCAGATGTGAGTGTTTTGTTTTATTTTGTTTTATTATGCTTTTCATGGTACTGAAAATTAAACCCAGGGGTGTTCTACATCCAAACCACACCCTAATCCTACGTTTTATTTATTTATTTTTTGTTGTTGTTTTGAAACAGGGTCTCAGTAAGTTTCTGAGGCTGGCCTCAAACCTGCATTCTTCCTGACTCCACCTCTCAAGTGCTGGAATTACAGTCATGTGCCGCCATACCCTGCCCCAAATGTGTTTTACTCCAGGTCCTAAAAGCTGTCACTAAAGAGCTGACCAGAGGGAGAGGAGAAGTTGAGAAAATCAGTCCAGCCAAGAGGCAACCTAAGGCCCCTGGGGACATTGGGGGACAGAGCAAGAGGAGACCCAGGGGTCCCGGGTACAAATACCCTCAGTTCATAGAAGGTGACAGGTCCATGAGAAAGATTTGCTGAAGGGGGCAGTGGGTGTGGTATTTATTTCATTTAGTTATTTAGTAAACACTTATATGCCAGACACCATTCTAAATACTTCTCAATATTAACTCCAATTTAACCAGAGCAATGCCCTTATCACACAACAGCATATGAAAGCCAGTTTCACCAGGTCCTGGCTATGTGAACTTGGCCAATGCTTTGTGGGGCTCATTTATAATGCCCCATAGAGGGGGTATAAGAGTGAAAGTACCTTATAATTATTTCGAGGAACTATCAAGCTAAGAGCCATGAAAGTTGGGCATGGTGGCACACACTTGTAATCCCGGTACTTGGGAGGCTGAGACAGGAGGATCGCAGGTTCCCGGCCTGCCTGAGTTACTTCGTGAGGCCCTCTACAACTTAGTGAGACCTTGTCTCAAAACAAGGAATAAAAAAATATGGGGTATAACTCAGAGGTAGAATGCCTGTGGATTCAATCCCCAGTACTGCAAAAAAATTAAAATATAAAAAGAGCCATGAAGACCCTCTGGGGACTGTGAACTGCTTAACAAATCATTGCTGCTGTGACAAGTAAACCTAAGACTGGCTCAGCCTCTAGAGAAAATAATAGGAAAATAATCAACCTTTTGTGCTCATGATCAGTACCATCTATTTTTGCACATCCTGGGCTTTAGAATTGGATAATTTTGTTTTGGTGAGTCCTGGTTCTCAACCTATTAGCTGCATAACTTTAAGCAAGCTGCTTAATCTCCCCACGACTGTGTTCTCCTCTATAAAACGAGCACTAATAACAGATCGAACCACTGAGTTACTGTGAAACTTGCAAGAGGTGACACAAGCAAAGCATTCAGTGACCTAGAATAAATACACCAGGCACGGTACACACCTCTGCTCTTTTAAGCCTCCCAATGTTAGGAAGGCGGCGTTATTGTTATTATTCTCATCTCCAGAAGAGAAAGCAGAGGGCCGGAAAGGTTGGGTAAGTTGCCCAGAGCCACACCTCGGGAGCGATGGAGCTGAGATTCCTGGACAGGTGTCTGCCTCGGGCGTTGCTGCGGTTTGCCCAGCAAATGTTTTCCCTGTCTACAATGACACAGCAGAAACACAGAAGGGAATTCTTCAGAGAAGAAGAAAACAGGATTTCAGTACTAGGAAAGAAGGAGGTGACAAAGGCCTTACATCGCCTTATACACTGAGTTA